>NW_013681024.1:0-4275 GCF_000517525.1 Limulus polyphemus
AGGCAGGATTAGAGTAAATTAATCTATCAGACCCTCAGCGTGGTCAAATATATAAATGGAAAGGGTTTGACCTCCAGAGTCTAAAACTGTAATTAGATCTCAAATCGGTCAAGAGATGATGGAGCTATAAGCTAAAAGTTTGTACTTGAAAAAAATAAGCAAACAAAAACTTAGAGCCGTTCTATAAGCCGTTATGCCGCGGCTAAAAAATTGTTTGTTGGTTTTCGTGAAAAGCTACTCGAGAACTATCTGCACCAGCTGTCCCCAAATTTGAAGTGATACACTAGAGGTAGGCAACTAGGCAATACCACCAACCGAATAGTAGGGCTTGACGGTCACTCTTATAACACATTCCAAAGAGTAGAACGTGACTTTTTTTATTGGATGTAATGGGTGCTAACCTCAAATCAACAGTCGGCCCAACTTCATGCTAAACAAACTGTATTTGCGATAAACATATGGGAAAAAAATTAGGAAGTGACAACGTCTTTTTTATAACGGACATTTTCCATACTTTTCAGAGATTAGGTAGTACATTTACTAGAATTATCGACTATATAAGAGACTAAATTACAAAAAGTAGCATGATAGGCTAAGTGGATTGTTGTTGTTGTTTTTCGGTGCCCAAAAGGGAATTGTTTAGTTTATAAAATTTACTTAAACTTACTGTTATTGAGGATTATCATAAAATATTAGAGTATCTTTACACGTCCCGACGAACCATCTTTACAGGGAGTGTTCTCAAATATTATAAAATGCTACATTACTTCAGTGTGATCTTTAAAAGTCATTTTTAGCCGCGGCATAACGGTTCATAGAACGGCTCTGAGTCTTTTGTTTTTTTTCAGGTACAAACTTTTATCTCATAGCTCCGTCATCACTTGACCGATTTAAGATTTAATTACAGTTTTAATTAATTACAGTCAATTTAATTTAATTTAATTACAGTCAAACCCGCTCCATTGATGTATTTAACAACGTCTAAGATCTAATAGTTTCATTAGCTCTAATCCTGCCTTAAAGAATTTCAATTTGAGGGTACGTTGGTAGAGATCCTGATGACTAATAAAATTGAATCGGGAATACGCGCGCCCAACGCTTGGTATTGCAGGCGCACAAAAATATAGCTAATAAAAAGGTATCATAGATCAATTTACTCTAATCCTGAATAAAGGATTTTCAAGCGGCTGTTGAAGATTCCCATTTGTTACGTGTCAGCAACTGATATCCTTACCGATACTTATTTCTGTATCAACGATTATCGCCACCGATTAGGGAACAGTATCTGTAACCAAGAGTTATCTTTACATGCCACGATTAACTATCTTTACTCTTATTACTGATGATGGCAAGCTTTATGGCTACATTACTTGATACTAGGGATATATTTACATGCCACGATGAACTGTCTTTAATGATATTTACTGTTATTACTGATTATGGCAAGCTTTATGACTACCTTACTTGATACTAAAGTTATATTTACATGCCAAGATGAACTGTCTTTACTCGTATTTACTGTTATTACTGATTATGGCAAGCTTTATGACTACCTTACTTGATACTAAAGTTATATTTACATGCCAAGATGAACTGTCTTTACTCGCATTTACTGTTATTACTGATTATGGCAAGCTTTATGAAAACTTTGCACTGAAACGTTACCAATATTTATGTTTCTGTTACCTATTACGACAATCTCATCTGTATTCTTTATGTAATAGTTGAGACATCGTAAGTGTCTCAGGTAAGTTTTTATAGAGTTAGAAGGATTATCTGTGGATGGTGTGTCATAGCAATACACCAAGATGTTGTTCAAGACCGTACGGTCCAAACAAGCTTATGACACTAAGATAAGGAACGTACAAGCTTGTGACACTAAGATAAGAACGTACAAGCTTGTGACACTAAGATAAAGAACGTACAAGCTTGTGACACTAAGATAAGGAACGTACAAGCTTGTGACACTAAGATAAAGAACGTACAAGCTTGTGACACTAAGATAAAGAACGTACAAGCTTGTGACACTAAGATAAAGAATGTCAACAAATGCTCTGAGAACTTCTTGTCATTAGTGGAACTTTTATAGGCCAATTTGGCCTGCAACTGCCCATGCTTAATGTAATGAGAGGTTATCAGTAACAATTAAAAGAATCTTATCAGTTTCAGAGGATTTACAACGCCCTTCCCTGGCCACTAGTTACTGATAATTAGCACTATATGGATATTGTTATATATTATAACAATATCCACAACTATATAGTATACAACAATCTTACATGATTTAGTTTTTATACTGTTAGTTGCTATAATCAAGGATAATCCTCAGCCTGAACTGTTGTACATATAACTTAAATATTAGAAATAACTATGTTTTTAAAATTCACACAAGTTCTAATGTGTTGTACATTGACAGTTGATATATTACTTGATTGTTTGCAGTTAGTTAGTCTAATACTTGTAGGTTATTATTGTTATAGATTCCTACGTGATTCATTTTTCAATTAATTTCTGTTAGCCTCAGTTCTTGTATCCTTTCAGATGATGTCAGATGATGAATGAAATAAACAAAAGTTTTTACTATGTACAACCGATAAAAAACTTGTGTATTTATAACTAATTAAAAACAGTGAATACCAATATCTCGTAAGAGATTATGAATTCCATTGAGTCAGGTTTGTAGGTTTAGTTTTTCACGGATTAGAATTTTTATTTTAAATCTAATCATAGTCAATATTCAACCAAAACTCAGATGTGGTAGTTTTAAGTGGTTTGTTTCTATGTTTTATGCTAAGCCCAAAGATACGCATGGGCCATCTGTACTGTGCTCACAATGAGTATCAAAACTTGGTTTCAGCGTTATAAGCCTTCAGACTTACCGCTGTGCCACTGGGGGGGGGGGGCGATTCTTAAGTGAAACAGTTTGATAACGGTATACTGCTACTATCTAGTTGGGGGTAAGCGTATGATTATGTAGTATCTGTGCGAAAAGTCAAATCAATTGGAGCATTTAATAAATAATCAATTTACAAACACACACGTCTATTTTAATAATCACACTATGCTTCGTTATGTAATCAATGAGAGTTATTACCATCACTCACAATCTCATTTGTATTCTATTGCTCCGTACAATTTTTAAAAAAATGAATAATTAATTAATCTGTACATCCATAGCGCAGTTAAATTATTTCAGCATTCTTAGTTAAACAAGGAATATTGGAAACTTTTCACGCTATATAAAGTTTTATTACTATTAGTATTTGAAAATGCCGGAATTTGCTCTACTTATGAAGGATATTTATTAGTTAAGTTATCATAAGTATTTAAATATGCCGGGATTTACTCTCGCTATATGAAGGATATTTATAAGTTAAGTTATTATAAGTATTTGAAAATGACGGGATTTGCTCTAACTTATGAAGGATATTTATAAGTTAAGTTACTATAAGTATTTGAATATGTCGGGATTTACTCTCGCTATATGAAATATATTTATAAGTTAAGTTACTATAAGTATTTGAATATGCCGGGATTTACTATCGCTATATGAAGGATATTTATAAGTTAAGTTATTATAAGTATTTGAAAATGACGGGATTTGCTCTAACTTATGAAGGATATTTATAAGTTAAGTTACTATAAGTATTTCAATATGTCGGGATTTACTCTCGCTATATGAAAGATATTTATAAGTTAAGTTACTATAAGTATTTGAATATGTCGGGATTTACTCTCGCTATATGAAAGATATTTATAAGTTAAGTTACTATAAGTATTTGAATATGCCGGGATTTACTCTCGCTATATGAAGGATATTTATAAGTTAAGTTATTATAAGTATTTGAATATGCCGGGATTTACTCTCGCTATATAAATGATACTTATAAGTTAAGCATTTGAATATGCCGGGATTTACTCTCGCTATATGAAGGATATTTATTAGTTAAGTTATTATAAGTATTTGATAATGACGAGATTTGCTCTAACTTATGAAGGATATTTATAAGTTAAGTTATTATAAGCATTTGAATATGCCGGGATTTACTCTCGCTATATGAAGGATATTTATAAGTTAAGTTACTATAAGTATTTGAATATGTCGGGATTTACTCTCGCTATATGAAGGATATTTATAAGTTAAGTTATTATAAGTATTTGAATATGTCGGGATTTACTCTCGCTATATGAAGGATATTTATAAGTTAAGTTATTATAAGTATTTGAATATGTCGGGATTTACTCTCGCTATATGAAGGATATTTATAAGTTAAG
>NW_013681025.1:0-4270 GCF_000517525.1 Limulus polyphemus
AATATCACGTGAGCAAATTCATGTTAACTAAGTTATGAAACGTAGTAGAATATCACGTGACCAAATTCATGTTGACTACGTTATAAAACGTAGTAGAATATCACGTGAGCAAATTCATGTTAACTAAGTTATGAAACGTAGTAGAATATCACGTGACCAAATTCATGTTAACTACGTTATAAACGTAGTAGAATATCACGTGAGCAAATTCATGTTAACTAAGTTATGAAACGTAGTAGAATATCACGTGACCAAATTCATGTTAACTACGTTATAAACGTAGTAGAATATCACGTGAGCAAATTCATGTTAACTAAGTTATGAAACGTAGTAGAATATCAAGTGAGCAAATTCATGTTAACTACGTTATAAAACGTTGTAGAATATCCCGTGAGCAAATTCATGTTGACTACGTTATAAGACGTAATAGAATATCACGTGAGCAAATTCATGTAATCTAAGTTATGAAACGTAGTAGAATATCACGTGAGCAAATTCATGTTCAGCAAATGTTGTGTTCAATTCACAAAATATTAAACATGAAACAGGTAATAAACAGATTGTGTTGTCGTTTCTTGACACAGTATATACGAAGAGGAAAAAATATATTGCACTGTATGTTGATGTCATTCAACGACTGTAAATAAAAATACGTGTGACTCAAGATGTTTACATTTCTATGGAAGGATTAGAACCTTCAATCGTTACAGTTGTTTATACTGATATTTCAAAATTCGATGATTTCTTGAACTGTCGAATGGTTGTTTCAGTTAGATAGATACAAGTTGATAGACTCAGATGTCAGATTTATTTGAATATCTTGTCACAAAATGGTATCCAATAAAGGCCCTTCTGTTAAACTAGCATCAACTATCATGCCCCTTTTAAAGTTCAAGAGATAGTTTATCTTACCCATTTTCTTACGAACTAACTATGACATGGTTCTGTTATTTTTAAATCCCATGACACAGCACACGGTCAGTCCACTTTAAATATGAAATTTAATGGAATATTAAACAATAGGAGTGTGGTTAATTGGCGACCCTTTCAAAATCCCCAAAGTTTTGCTTTAATGTCTAGTTCAACTGGAGAATGTCTCTAACCGAAACATTTGTGCAATTAAATAAAATACAAAATGAAATGTTTTATATAAAACGATTTGAAGCCTCGTTAAAATCCATGTTGTAACGTTCAGTCGTGCTCCATCTGACGACCGTGTGTCATGAAAACAGTCCTGCAGTGTAGTTTCGTCAGTCCGATCGCATAAAAATCCATACCTGCTGTGTCCAGTCTTTCTTCGTATGAAATAGTATTAATACCTGTTTCACCCTCCAGCTGCATATCGTATGCGATGGGTATGTCGGGGAAACAACTTTTGTACACGTGACTTGTATCACTTCTCCAGACACAGATTCTTCTTGGTTATGTTGTGTACTGTTGCCCGAGCACGTGGACAGCTGTCGCCACTGACATTTGTGGTCGTGGATTCTCACCTGTTACAAGCCGCCACACTTTGTTTACGATGTTTGTGGTACGACTTGTTGCAGGTCTCTTTCTGGACGGTCAAACCCCAAGTTGATCCACATTCCTTTGTTTTCCAACGCCGTTAAGTAAAAGTCTTGGAAATTCTAAATCCCAGATTTTAGTGTATGAATATTTTGGGTAGGAAAGAGCCGTTGCACACCTTTCCTATAATAGATCGATTTTCGGTGACATCAATCCACCTAAGGAAAGCCCAACAATGTCAAATGTACCCCTAACATATCCTGTTCCACTTTATATTGGCAGTCGTTGTCACGTGACTAGCTCATTTTCGTATTCAAACTCGGTTTAATAAAACGTACTCAACCCTCTGTACTCTCAATACAAATTAGAAAATTACACTTAAGGCAATAGAAGTTACGTTTTCATACTTACTTTATATATCAGCAATTAATTCACAAAGAACATTGTTTTGTTTTTTAGTGTTTAATATAGAAAATTTATCATTCAGATGAATGAGAAAATTTTTTTTCTTGATATAGTTGTTATCAATGACCAAAGATGGCGCAGCGGACGCGATTTTGTTTCAATTTTTCAATTGTCCGTTCATGTTCATTGTTTGAATTAACCTAAACTATATTTAAGTTTGTTCTGCAAAATAACCTTAAAAAAGTTCACACCCAAACGAAAAGGTGCATACACCAGGAAGCTAATTTACTAAATTCGTTGTTAAAATTAATTAACAGAAACAAACAAATAAATTTATTTCTGGTATTTTCTGTTGTAAGATTAATCATTTCTCGCAAGAAAATATAATTTTGAAAATTTGCGATTTGCAATAGAGCTGAAATCAGATTTATTTAGTTTTTTTACTAAATAAATAAGAATACAGTATTAGGCGACACAAACAACAAACCTATCTACACATGCTCCATTTCTTAGCTGATATACCGACAAACATGTTTGTAATGTAACTATTATATTAACAGCGTCAGTTAGGTGCCAGAGTAACACCTAACTCGCGTTCCAAAACTGAAAAATGAACATGGATTAGGAAAACTAAACTGGAATAACTACATACATAACGAATATAAATTTGATAATTGTGAATCATGAATATTAAATTAAATTAAGTGAAATAATGTCGGGATCACAACTCGTTTTCTCCATCTTGTTAGGAAACTGACGAGTTGTAAAATTCTAACTTTAGGCGGTTTGAAACACGAAACTCTTAATTTAATCTGATACTTTAATTAGCTTTTAAGTTTGTTACATTAATCAAAATATCAGCTTTTATAACATTTAATACCTCATTTATCCGTTTGGTGATTGGCTAGCGAAGAAGAAACTTTCCAAACCCTGAGCTTCGTAACAACTAAAACAGACATAAAGTTTGTTTTCAAGATCGTTATTGTAACGTAATGTTACTAACTGCACTTTCTAGATGTACGAATTTAACAAAATATCCTCTGTATATGTGTATGTTCGTCAGAAACTCTTACCAACAAAAATAAAATCATTCTGCTTAAATTACACTAAAGAAAACAGTGGGTAAACAAATCTGACGGATAGGGTTACACTTTTACAGAAGACAGTGGGTGAACAAACCTGACGAATAGGGTTACACTCTTACAGAAGACAGTGAGTGAACAAATCTGACGGACAGGGTTACACTCTTACAGAAGACAGTGGGTGAACAGATCTGACGGATAGAGTTACACTCTTACAGAAGAAAGTGGGTGAACAAATCTGACGGATAGTGGGTGAACGGTTACAGAGTTACCCTACGTAGAGATAAAATGTTAAAATTCCTTCCACAAACTACTACGCAAGACAAATAATACACAAAATAAGATATACTAAAAATGGCGTTGCCCAAAAATACACCAGCCTCGAATCTAACACCGCTGACGGAGGAATAATATACGCGGTTTAATATAAACAAATCCCGTCCCCACAGCTTTCTGAGCACAGTGATAAACCCTCGAGAACAAACAAAATTAGTGTTAAGATGATACATTTCTCACCATTAGCGAAAACAGTCACCTCGAACAGAGAGAGAGGCAAACAAACCACACGAACAGTAGAACACTGTTTCTTCACATTAAAACATTGTGGTGTGTAAAATAATAAACTATTTTTTCCAATCTCTAAATTTAAAGTTAGAGGTTATGGTTCCTTGATTTTAGGTTACAAACTGTATAAATGACACATTTTTGTACATTTTCAGATGCTTTTATGATGTTGTTTGTTAATTGAACTAAACCAATGTTTAGAAGGCACTGATAATAATATTAATTATATACACAACACGAACCCATACACCAGGAGAACTGATAGTAATATTAATTACATACACAACACGAACTCATACACCAGGAGCACTGATAGTAATATTAATTATATACACAACACGAACTCATACACCAGGAGCACTGATAGTAATATTAATTATATACACAACATGAACCCATACATCAGGAGCACTGATAGTAATATTAATTATATACACAACATGAACCCATACACAAGGAGCACAGATAGTAATATTAATTACATACACAACAATAACCCATACACAAGGAGCACTGACTGTAATATTAATTATATACACAACAAGAACCCATACACCAGGAGCACTGATAATAATATTAATTATATACACAACATGAACCCATACATCAGGAGCACTGATAATAATATTAATTATATACACAACATGAACCCATACATCAGGAGCACTGATAGTAATATTAATTATATACACAACATGAACCCATACACAAGG
>NW_013681026.1:0-4270 GCF_000517525.1 Limulus polyphemus
TACAGTGTATTACCAAACTAGTACCAAAGGTTTACAGTGTATTACCAAACTAGTACCAAAACTTTACTATGTATTACCAAACTAGTACCAAACATTTACAGTGTATTACCAAACTAGTACCAAAGGTTTACAATGTATTACCAAACTAGTACCAAAGGTTTACAGTGTATTACCAAACTAGTACCAAAACTTTACAGTGTATTACCAAACTATCACCAAAGGTTTACGGTGTATTACCAAACTAGTATCAAACACTTACAGTGTATTACCAAACTAGTACCAAAGGTTTACCGTGTATTACCAAACTAGTACCAAAGGTTTACCGTGTATTACCAAACTAGTACCAAAGGTTTACCGTGTATTACCAAACTAGTACCAAAGGTTTACCGTGTACTACCAAACTAGTACCAAAGGTTTTCGGTGTATTACCAAACTAGTACCAAAGGTTTACAGTATATTACCAATCTAGTACCAAAGGTTTACAGTATAGTACCAAACTAGTACCAAAGGCTTACGGTGTATTACCAATCTAGTACCAAAGGTTTACAGTGTATTATCAAACTAGTATCAAACATTTATAGTGTATTACCAAACTAGTACCAAACATTTACAGTGTATTACCAAACTAGTATACTGGAGTACATACAATATAAACCAGGGTAAATAATATAATGGAGTATATACAATATAAACCAGGGTAAATAATATAATGGAGTATATACAATATAAACCAGGGTAAATAATATAATGGAGTATATACAATATAAACCAGGGTAAGGAGTATACTGGAGTATATACAATATAAACCAGGGTAAAGTGTATAATGGAGTATATACAATATAAACCAGGGTAAATAATATAATGGAGTATATACAATATAAACCAGGGTAAGGAATATAATGGAGCATATACAATATAAACCAGGGTAAGGAGTATACTGGAGTATATACAATATAAACCAGGGTAAGGAATATAATGGAGCATATACAATATAAACCAGGGTAAGGAGTATACTGGAGTATATACAATATAAACCAGGGTAAGGAATATAATGGAGCATATACAATATAAACCAGGGTAAATAATATAATGGAGTATATACAATATAAACCAGGGTAAGGAATATAATGGAGTATATACAATATAAACCAGGGTAAATAATATAATGGAGTATATATAATATAAACCAAGGTAGCCATTAACTCAAACAACATGACTGACCTGTTACCTAAGGCAATCGGCAACCATTAACTCGAACAACATGACTGACCTGTTACCTAAAGCAATCAACAGCCATTAACTCGAACAACATGACTGACCTGTTACCTAAGGCAATCAACAGCCATTAACTCGAACAACATGACTGACCTGTTACCTAAAGTAATCAACAGCCATTAACTCAAACAACATGACTGACATGTTACCTAAGGTAATCAACAGCCATTAACTCAAACAACATGACTGACCTGTTACCTAAGGTAATCAACAGCCATTAACTCAAACAACATGACTGACCTGTTACCTAAGGTAATCGGCAGCCATTAACTCAAACAACATGACTGACCTGTTACCTAAGGTAATCAACAGCCATTAACTCAAACAACATGACTGACATGTTACCTAAGGTAATCGGCAGCCATTAACTCAAACAACATGACTGACCTGTTACCTAAGGTAATCGGCAGCCATTAACTCAAACAACATGACTGACCTGTTACCTAAGGTAATCAACAGCCATTAACTCGAACAACATGACTGACATGTTACCTAAGGTAATCAACAGCCATTAACTCAAACAACATGACTGACCTGTTACCTAAGGTAATCAACAGCCATTAACTCGAACAACATGACTGACATGTTACCTAAGGTAATCAACAGCCATTAACTCAAACAACATGACTGACCTGTTACCTAAGGTAATCAACAGCCATTAACTCAAACAACATGACTGACCTGTTACCTAAGGTAATCAACAGCCATTAACTCGAACAACATGACTGACCTGAACACCAAAGTCAGCATGTGAAAATCTCCTAGTGATAAACGTAGAGGGAAAAACTTTTCGTGCCGAATCATTTCTTGTCTCAGCTAACATCCACAAGACGAAAATAAAGGCGGAGCCTGTTTTGGAAATATTCCTGATCGGTATTCCCTTCCACGTGGATATAATAAAGTACTATATCCATTGCCGACGAGGCCTATCGTTTAATACCTGGACGGATCTGGATTAAATCGACAAAGCGAAAATTTAAATGTTATCAATTTTTATGTGAAAACCGAATTATGAGAATGGTTTTTTAACACAATATTATCCATTTATTTGAATGACGTATATTATTAACTGGAACGCATAAAAACAATAAGAGTTTTTATTGAGTAACTCAAGAAACGTTTATATGCATATTGAAAAACCATTCCATACAAAATAAATGCTTTTAAACATAATTTGACTTAGTTTACTAAACCGACTTTTTTTTGCATAATAGGTGGATTTGTGACTACATTTGCGGAATGGCGTTTAATTTGTTTATTCTTAGTTTGATCATTAACTTGACGAGATTTTAACGAACTATTTGTTCAATAGGGAGTTGTATAACACTGTTGTAAGGTATATAACACTGTTGTAAGGTATATATAACTGTTGTAAGATATATAATATTATTGTAAGGTATATAATATTGTTGTAAGGTATATAACAGTGTTGTAAGTTATATAACACTGTTGTAAGGTATATAACGTTGTTGTGAGGTATATAACACTGTTGTAAGGTATATAATGTTGTTGTAAGGTATATAACACTGTTGTAAGTTATATAACACTGTTGTAAGGTATATAACGTTGTTGTGAGGTATATAACACTGTTGTAAGGTATATAACACTGTTGTAAGGTATATAACACTGTTGTAAGTTATATAACACTGTTGTAAGTTATATAACACTGTTGTAACGTATATAACGTTGTTCCTTATCCAGCAGGAGTTGTATGACTACTCAATGAGGTATCTAACACCGTTAAACTGGGGGTGATATGTGGGGATTAGCGTTGTAGTTTCGTGTATACCACATTTGATACTTTAATCTTAATATTTTTGTTTTAAAATAAGTATATTTTAGATGTTTCTAAATTATCACCTCTGTGGTTTTACGAAACACTGAACCTTTTTCCTAGGTTAATTCTGGTCTGCTTTAGTTTGTCATGTATGATGTCACAATCATGTTGTTTATCTATAGATCAGTCTTATCACCATAGTTACAAGCCGTACTGAGACCCGGGATTGTTGACAGAACTACGATCAAAAGTCGTACTGACACCTGGAATTGTCAGCAGAGCTGTACAGTCACTAGCCTTACTGAGACCTGGGATTGTTAACAGAACTACGGTCAAAAGTCGTACTGACACCTGGAATTGTTGACAGAATTAAGTGTTGAATTTCTGTCCGTTGCACTAAATTCAGGTTCGAACAAAATCATTTAAACTAAATAGTGCTACACTGATTACTAACTATAAACTTGTAACATTGACTCAGGATGTTTGTACAGTTTTGTGTATTCATCCCCACCTTGTTTCTGTACTTTTTGGTATTTGCCATTCCTGCATCATCCTTAGTTTTTCAAAGAATTTTTATTACTTGTTTCCCCTCTTTTTTAAAATAATAAATGAATATTAATGAACGGCAGTCGGTATGAAGGCGGCAGTTTTAGCCTGGCGTGATGAGTTGTCTTGATGGGCATCATGTGTTGAAGTTAGTGAAACGTTACACTGCTTCTGGACTCCCCAATGTTAAAATGCAACATTTTGGTGTGTAAATCATTATAACAACGTCAAACATTGGTGAGCTAGTCCTTGTGACGCCAGAATAATCAGTAGAACATTTGGTTGTTACGCTACTCGCCGGTTCTCTACTTTAGTGATGATGTTTTAGCTAAACTGAAGGTCTTATTAGCCTTTGAAAACCTAAGTTAGGTGTTTAGAAATGTCTCTTAGATCGTTATTAGATAGATTTGGAACTTTGATGTCCAATACGTAATAATAATCGGACATTTTTTTCATAGCGCATTTCTACAAACTTAACACTACCGTACATAGTGGCATATGAAAACCATCCTGGTGTACAACATACAAACAATATAGACATATATATATATATATATATATATTGTAACGAATATCCTATTATATACTGTCGTAAACAATGGTACATATATCAAAACCATCCCGGTGTACAATATACCAACAATATAAACATATATATATTGTAACAAATAT
>NW_013681027.1:0-4270 GCF_000517525.1 Limulus polyphemus
TACCTTATTCCCACCACACACACACACACTACCTTGTATTAGATTTGCTTTGTCCATGCATTACCAACCAAGGTTCATTCACACACACCACCTTGTATTAGATCTACTTTATCCATCCATTACCAACCAAGGTTTAGGCATACCTTATTCCCACACACACACACACTACCTTGTATTAGATCTGCTTTATCCATGCATTACCTACCGAGGTTCAGACATACCTTATTGGTGGTGTGTGTGTGTGGTGTGAATAAGGTATGCCTAAACCTTGGTTAGTAATGTATGGATAAAGTAGATCTAATACAAGTTGGTGTGTGTGTGTGTGAATAAGGTGTGTCTAAGCCTTGGTTAGTAATGTATGGATAAAGTAGATCTAATACAAGGTGGTGTGTATGTGTGTGAATAAGGTGTGTCTGAACTTGGTTGGTAATGGATGGATAAAGCAGATCTAATACAAAGTGGTGTGTGTGTGAATAAGGTATGTGTGAACCTTGGTTGGTAATATATGGATAAAATAGATCTAATACAAGGTGGTATGTGTGTGTGAATAAGATATGTCTATATCTTGAATGATAATGGATGGATAAAGTAGATAAAGTAGATCTAATACAACCATGCATTACCAACCAAGGTTTAGGCATTAGATCTGCTTTATCCATCCATTTCCAACCAAGGTTTAGACATACCTTATTCACACACACACACCATCTTGTATTAGATCTGCTTTATCCATGCATTACCATAAGGTATAGACATACCTTATTCACACACACACACACACACCACCTTGTATTAGATCTGCTTTATCCATCCATTTCCAACCAAGGTTTAGACATACCTTATTCACACACACACACACACACACACCATCTTGTATTAGATCTGCTTTATCCATCCATTACCAACCAAGGTTTACACATACCTTATCCACAATCCACGAGGTATCGATGCTCGGTATACCAGCATAAAAAGCAAAAGGTGCATGATCAGAGCCAGAGCCTAAAGTAGGAACCCTGGAGGAAGAAAGAGATATAAATATGATGTGTATCATAAGATCAGCATCATCACCACATTTTACATCATACAGTTAAGTTAATAATAATTAGTGCCAAGAATTCAGTGGGGTAAAAAACAAACTTATTAGTATTTTAGTAGAGTACCTGATCCAATATCTGCATTTTCAAAAAGTGAATGGCTTTGGTGTAATCACAGAATCTCTTACAAGAAGAAATACTGAATTTATGATGAAATTAGGGTTGGAGAACAGATTCAATGTATCTGTTTAGTATATTTACCAGATGTAATATATATTGGATTTCATTCTATTAAGAGAATGATATCCGAGTAACAGTTGTTACAAAGAAAGACAGGATAATAAACCAAATTATAGTAGAATGTGTCTAAGCTGCTTTTATATTTTTCACTTTTTTCATATTCTTCCTTCAAAATTTCACAAATATTCCATTCAATTTAACTTGAATATTCCTCTTGGTAATTAAATAAGTAGTGAAAATTGTTAATATGGACAGTTAAGATACAACTTATTACATAATTTTAAATTTGCAAGAATGCATCAGAATTTTCACATATGATCAAAGTCATAAAGGTCTCATGCCTTGACTTCTGTCAGCAGACTGTTCATGTCATTATATTAAATGAAATGGAGCTACTTCTTCCCCATAATGACCTTAATCCATCCTACCTTGGGGTCAACTGATCATTTTTTTAAGCCAAGAAGTTTTACACCTTGGTGGCCAGCCTAAATGGTAACTACGTATAATTAGCATGTTTGGTGACGGGGATTGCGAGTCAAGTGCCCTAACCATCAGACCCGAATGATGAAATGGAACTGATGTCTAATAATAAACTCTGTGAGTAGAGATTTTATATTTTTAAACAGTATTTGACTTTTTTCTTTGTACCAGGATTTTGAGGTGTGCCATAACTCAGTTACTACAGCTGATGGTGGTTTCTCATAACTGTAATGTCATTATTCTCAGGGGTAGATTAAGGTGGGGGCTATACCCCAGACTTATTATGAGGTTTAGTTGTTGTTGTTTTTTACCTTAGTCTTTAGTTGGAAAATATTTAGCCCCAGGCTCATCTCACCCTTAATCTGCCCCAATTTTATTCACTCAGCAATAAGCTCTATGAGTTATCAAATAACTTTTGTTTGTTAATACATTGTATTGAGAAAAATTTAGTAGTGCTGACTTATTTTGTTGAATTGATGGAAGAATGTAGAAGTTTTTGCAATTTTTCTTCCAACACCAGACATTTATGTAAACAACAAATAACTGCAAAATAATACACAAAACAGCAAAAAGCATCTCAAAACATTTCCCATAATGGCTCAGATGAAAAAGAATTTTCTCAGCCTTGCACCCATCCCTTTAACACCATTGTTTTTTGCTGTAAAGAACAGTACTATTCGATGTAACAACACTAGATACATGTGCACATGAAAGTCAGTTCATTTACAGTACCTAAACACATAGTGTAATAGGTGTTTGATAACACTGAACTCTGACACACATTTACTTCAGTATATGTAAGTATAGAACATTATTTTAAGTAAAACACTGAATAAAAAAATTGCTTTTCTTCTTACGTTGGTTCTTTTTCATCACTCATACCATCACTGTGGTAATCTTTCCACGTGTCATATACAGACTTCTCAGGGTTTACTGGATCTTGTACCTGTTTGGGAAATTCACATTGCTGAAATGAATAATTCTCGGGTAACTGAGAAACTACAAACCAACAATTATATACAGGGTAAAGCAACCCTGCAATCTTTAGTTTTGTATAACTTCATGTAACTATCCAATCTAACAAATAGCCAGAATATATCACATTTTGGGCTAATTTACAATGACACCAGTTATTAACCTCTAAACACAAAATCTTAAAAACCAACTTAATGAAATGATAAATTAGTGGCTCTACATAAGATAATCTTTAATGTTACTGTTTCTAAAAACTAATACACTGATTTAGCTATCTGTATGGAGCAACAGAACTGTTACATTCTCTCATATTCTCTTTAGTATATAAACCAAAGAAACACATTCAATGTACTTCCTTAACTACAGTTATCTTCTCTGAACTTAATAGTAAAAGTACAACAGAAACAAACAGTGTATGTTTTTGTTTGACATATTTGCTGTATGTCTTGTTAGCCCTTTGGACAATTAAATAATTTTATGTTGGAAATCCCATCAATTAAAAGATCCCCAGTTATACATTTACTAGATATTCTAATATATGACATAAAAACTAAGGTTATTCTTTTTTACTGAATGTGTATCATCAACAGGATATATTGTATTTGCTGCTTAAAAAGTTTAAATTCAATTTTTTACTTCTTTAAAAGTTTATCTAAACATTCCCTACATATGCAAATAACAAAAAATGTTTCATGTTTAAATCAGAATAACTAAAGCATTTTATATTTCGTGGGAACATTTATGATATAAACAATTGAAAAACAATTCTTAAAAGACTATAAAGAGTGCCTGGCATGGCCTGGTGATCAGGGTGCTGGTCTTGTAATCTGTGGATCACGGATTCAAATTCCTATCACTGACCGCTATTCATTGATAAAAGAGATAGTGGTATTGACTATCTACCTTCCCTCTAGCCTATCAGTACTAGATTAGGGATGGCTAGTGCGGATAGCCCTTGAGTATTTTTCCACTAAAATCAAAACAAACTAAAAACATTATAATGTGTAGTACTGAAAGTCATTTGCTCAGTGAAAATGAAATGCTTTTTGCTTGTCTATTGGAAATTAATTGAAAAACTTTTAACAGAGAAATATTATAGGTCAATCTTATGAAACTGATAAAAGCCTGTATATTTTTAATAGTAGTAACCTTTTTTTTCACTTCTATATATAGCAATTTTTAAATGTGTAAAAATACTTTCAACATGATATACAACTTTAAACTAAGACTTTCAAGCAAGCAACAGTGTGAAATTAATCAAATAAATGAAATATCACATTGGAATACTTTTCCCATTCCAATCATCAACCAAATTGTTGAATTTTGTATTCCTTTCTATTAAAGGGCTTACTTAGATGATGCTCTTTTCTTTATTTCTGGAAGTAATAGTTTTATCAGAAATGTATCCAAAATACCCTGCTTTTAATCCCAATTTCCCATTTTGGTTTATCCAAGGGAATGCCATTCCCTCTACTGTCTTTGAATTAGTTTCATTACACGTATTGATATTGTTGCGTCATCGAGATCATGTGATTCTCACA
>NW_013681028.1:0-3039 GCF_000517525.1 Limulus polyphemus
GGTAACTGGAAGTCTATGTGTATCACTAGTCTATGTAGACTATGAAAACAATGTGTTGATGTAGTTACTTTATATAGATTGTGGTAACTGGAAGTCTATGTGTGTCATTAGTCTATGTAGACTATGAAAACAATGTGTTGATGTAGTTACTTTATATAGATTGTGGTAACTGGAAGTCTATGTGTGTCATTAGTCTATGTAGACTATGAAAACAATGCATTGATGTAGTTACTTTATATAGATTGTGGTAACTGGAAGTCTACGTGTGTCACTAGTCTATGTAGACTATGAAAACAATGTGTTGATGTAGTCACTTTATATAGATTGTGGTAACTGGAAGTCTATGTGTGTCACTAGTGTTGATGTTGTTACTTTATGTAGATTGTGGTAACTGGAAGTCTATGTGTGTCATTAGTCTATGTAGACTATGAAAACAATGCATTGATGTAGTTACTTTATATAGATTGTGGTAACTGGAAGTCTACGTGTGTCACTAGTCTATGTAGACTATGAAAACAATGTGTTGATGTAGTCACTTTATATAGATTGTGGTAACTGGAAGTCTACGTGTGTCACTAGTGTTGTATATACACTAGTGACACACACAGACTTCCAGTTACCACAATCTACATAAAGTAACATCAACACATTGTTTTCATAGTATACATAACTAGTCACATACATAGACCCTTTCTGATTAACATCCACTTCTTTTCTTCTTTTTCTTGTTCCATCTCTTCTGCGGTTTGAACTGTTGATTACAATAACAGATGAACGTGAATGTACAATCAATAATAACATTGGGGTAATACTGTTTGTTAACTAATAACACAACAGAATTCATTTATTGATGAGTTATGAACTAGAATTTTAGAGCTATATCTTCTGTTACTAGCCCACTTAAGTCAATAATATAAAATGCTACTTTTTATAGAATATGTGTTTTTATCTTTACTTTCTTCAACGTCTAGCTTTAAAACAACGTTTCATGTAGCAATGGTCATAGATTATTAAACTCTCTCAGTTTATTTATTTATTGATGAGTTATGAACTAGAATTTTAGAGCTATATCTTCTGTTACTAGCCCACTTAAGTCAATAATATAAAATGCTACTTTTTATAGAATATGTGTTTTTATCTTTACTTTCTTCAACGTCTAGCTTTAAAACAATGTTTCATGTAGCAATGGTCATAGATTATTAAACTCTCTCAGTGTGACTATCATCATAACATGTTGAGTAGGGTGACAGTTAAGACTGGGCCTTCATTAACTGTTACTGCATAAGGTTCTCAGTCTTTATATATTTATATGAACTAAAATAGACATGCTTGAATTCAGTTTCATTAAAAAGTTGATGAATGCAGAAAACTTCATTTATTGTGTAATACTTGACTAAATATAAATGTGAATACAATATGTTTGTACTTACTATTAAATCTGCTTGTGTTGTTGGTGCATGCTGAATATTGGTTGTTATAGCTACTTTTGTGTACTGTTGTTCATAGTACTCACAAGATTGTGCGACTTGCAGGTATTGACACATAAACTAATCATGTTACCACTGTTTATATAAATGAATCTCAATAACACAATCTACATAAAACTAAACACATCAACTAACCAACACTTTGTTAACACAAACTATATATACAAACTACACCAACACTCTTTGTTAATACAATCTACATAAAATCTACAACTAACCAACACTTTATTAACACAAGCTATACAAACTAAGTATATCAACACTCAAAGTATTATTAATTTTGACAAATGGATACTAAGGTAGCAATGAGACTATGATACCAATCCCTGACACTTTGATCTGGAGCGGTGATGTGGGACCTAGGTTCTATTTGTACAGAGAACAAACCAACAGATGATTTTATACACTTCTTCTCAGCACATAACAACAAAGTAAAGACAGATGTGGCATTGGGCTTCTTTCTGAGGGCATTATGGATATGCAGCCCAGAATTCTCAGGTCAAGAAAATGAACACGTAATTGAAGCTCTCAGGAAGCTGCAATATCCTATCAGCATGCTCATAAAGCTAAAGCAGAAAGCAAGGAACATCATCGAAAGGAACAATGACAGCAGACAGGATGAAACAAGAAGTTCATATTGGACCCCAGTGCCCAGGATGCAAATCCCATCAACAGACTATTGAAACACACAACCACAGAGGTGGCAACAAAAACAGGAATAAAAATAGGAAAGATGGTAAAGGACAAAAGACAGAATCACACAATAGAGAGTATGTGGTGGATGCAGTAAAGTCTACATAGATGAAACTGGCAGGAACTTGACAACAAGACTAAATGAACACAAAGTGGATGTCAGAAGGCACAAAAAACCAATGCAACAGCAGCACATGTAGAGGAAGTAGGGCACATGCCTAACTGGATGTAAACTAAAAACCATCAGCAATGGAAAAACAACAGAGGCAAGCAATGTAGGCTGCTTACATCTTACTGAAAAAGAACTAAAACACCATAGCCTGGTGAAATGAGAGAAGAATGCTGATTGGTCAGGTGGTGGTCGACAGATAGCGATAGGGAATCAATCAAGGTGCGGCATGGGGAAACGACAAGGAACTTAATCTGAGGATAATTTGTATAAATACCCTTGTAAGGTATCATAATATCCTGAAGAAGACTTGTAGTCAAAACGTTGAGAATAAAAGATCCTGTCATAGCATTCCTAGTCTTATTGCTACCTTAGTATCAACACTCTTTGTTAACAAAATCTGCACAATGTCTTCAACTAACCAACACTTTGTTACCACAAGCTATATAAACTAAAGATATAAACTAACCAACACGTTGTTCACACAAGCTATATAAACTAACCACTAACTACATAGACTAGTGAAACACATAGACTTCCAGTTACCACAATCTATATAAAGTAACAACATCAATGCATTGTTTTCATAGTCTACATAGACTAATGACACACTTATGTTATCAGTAATAGTAGATAATAGTCAGGGAGATATGGTGTCATTAACTGTTGATGTTATTAAACAAAATTATA
>NW_013681028.1:3900-5130 GCF_000517525.1 Limulus polyphemus
AAAGTAACTACATCAACACATTGTTTTCATAGTCTACACAGACTAGTGACACACATAGACTTCCAGTTACCACAATCTACATAAAGTAACTACATCAACACATTGTTTTCATAGTCTACATAGACTAATGACACACATAGACTTCCAGTTACCACAATCTACATAAAGTAACTACATCAACACATTGTTTTCATAGTCTACATAGACTAGTGACACTTCCAGTTACCAATCTAATCAATTAATTAAGCTATATACACTAAAGATATAAACTAACCAACACGTTGTTCACACAAGCTATATAAACTAACCAGCATGTTGTTAACACAAGCTATATACACTAAAGATATAAACTAACCAACACGTTGTTAACACAAGCTATATACACTAACCAGCACATTGTTACCACAAGCTATATAAACTAAAGATATAAACTAACCAACAAGTTGTTCACACAAGCTATATACAATAAAGATATATACTAACCAACACGTTGTTAACACAAGCTATATACACTAAAGATATAAACTAACCAACACGTTGTTAACACAAGCTATATACACTAGAGATATAAACTAACCAGCACGTTGTTAACACAAGCTATATACAATAAAGATATATACTAACCAACACGTTGTTAACACAAGCTATATACACTAACCAGTTCGTTGTTAACACAAGCTATATACACTAAAGATATAAACTAACCAACACCTTGTTAACACAAGCTATATAAACTAAAGATATCAACCTTAGCAGTCAACATAAATTAATCAAACAAAGACTCTATATAAAGTAACTACATCAACACATTGTTTTCATAGTCTACACTAGACTAGTGACACACATAGACTTCCAGTTACCACAATCTATATAAAGTAACTACATGTGTGTGTCATTAGTCAATGTAGACTATGAAAACAATGTATTGATGTAGTTACTTTATATAGATTGTGGTAACTGGAAGTCTACATGTGTCACTAGTCTATGTAGACTATGAAAACAATGTGTTGTAGTTACTTTATATAGATTGTGGTAACTGGAAGTCTGTGTTGATGATTGTTTTCATAGTCTACATAGACTAGTGACACACGTAGACTTCCAGTTACCACAATCTGTATAAAGTAACAACATCAATACATTGTTTTCATAGTCTACATAGACTAGTGACACACGTAGACTTCCAGTTACCACAATCTGTATAAAGTAACAACATCAATACATTGTTTTCAT
>NW_013681029.1:0-1408 GCF_000517525.1 Limulus polyphemus
GCCCTATTATCTTACACGTTTTACATCTGATAAGTCCTATTATCTTACATGTTTTACATCCGATAAGCCCTATTATCTTACACATTTTACATCCGATAAGCCCTATTATCTTACACGTTTTACATCCGATAAGCCCTATTATCTTACACCTTTTACATCCGATAAGCCCTATTATCTTACACGTTTTACATCCGATAAGCTCTGTTATCTTACACCTTTTACATCCGATAAGCCCTATTATCTTACACGTTTTACATCTGATAAGCCCTATTATCTTACACGTTTTACATCCGATAGGCCCTATTATCTTACACGTTTTACATCAGATAAACGCTATTATCTTACACGTTTTACATCCAATAAGCCCTATTATCTTACACGTTTTACATCCGATAAGCCCTATTATCTTACACCTTTTACATCCGATAAGCCCTATTATCTTACACGTTTTACATCCGATAAGCTCTATTATCTTACACGTTTTACACCAGATAAGCCCTGTAATCTTACACGTTTTACATCCTATAAGCCTTATTCTTTTATTACATATTGTTTCTTACTGTTTTGAACATTCGGTAGTTCAGTCTTCTCGTTGCCGTACTTAATTTTTGGACGTGATATTAGGGACCTTGATTTCAGCTTTTCTGTTATAACCCTGAAAGAACGCCAAGTCTGCAAAGCTGTACACTTCATGTAATACAAGTTTTGAAGCCAAAGGTCTTTATGGAAGTTCGAGTCACATAAAACCCGCTACGTACAAGAATTTACGAGCTTATTAAAGAATGGTCCCTCTTCGGTTATTTTATTTTATTTTTACGTTTCTAATTTTGCTGGAAGATCCGTAGATTCCAAACCTTTTAGTTGGGTATTCATAATAAATTAGTAATGAACAGATTCCGGTATGAAAGCGACAACTTCTGAAACAACTGGACTCGATAAGGTCTAAGTTTGTGTTTTTATAGAATATGACAAGGTCATTTATTGCACATTTCCACGATTTACCTGGTCAACGGAAAATATGATATATATATACGTTAGTTGACAGATAATGCTAATTAAACACTGGACTTCGACAAATAAATAAATGTTAAATACACAAATTGTTTACATGCTGTTATACGATAAGTAAATGCCATGTAAAAACATGAATTCTAAACTCCCTTAAAATGTCTAAGTACGAAGGTTTCTGTAAGCAGTATTGTCTAAAGGTGAATACTGAGCAGAAATCAAGTGCCCTGTAAACAACGATTCTGTAAACATTGGTTTGTCTAAAGGTGAATACTAAGCAGAAATCAAGTGCCCTGTAAACAACGATTCTGTAAACATTGGTTTGTCTAAAGGTGAATACTAAGCAGAAATCAAGTGCCCTGTAAACAACGATTCTGTAAACATTGGTTTGTCTAAAGGT
>NW_013681029.1:2193-5054 GCF_000517525.1 Limulus polyphemus
TAATCCTTAGAAAGAAAGTGTCAAAAACATTCACCTTAGGAATTAAACTTTAAATACCAAAACCCACCTGTACACTGCTCTTGGCGTACTTCTACACTCATTCTTGTAATTCTTGGTGGAATATAAGTTTCGTTTTGACACATTTCTCAACCTTCGTCAACTTATTTCGTACACATGAACAATATTGTACTTGTAAGCCACGGACACTATTGATTGATATGGCCATTAGGTCACTTAGATACCGAGTAGAAGTGACAGGTAGACCAAGGTCATGGCGTGCAACACTAATGAAGGTTCTTTTACTACCAAACCCTCACTTTTTTTAACGATGTCTCTCTTCTTATTGTTAAATAATAAAAGTTTGTCCTTAGAAATGTTGTAAAAATATTTCCACTTTGTCGAACCGAAGAAAAAATTATGTGGTGAAAAAAATGGTCAAAAATCAAGTTGCTTTTCTACCATAAACATAACGTAATGGACTGAATGATCTATGAACAATAAAAACGATCGAGAGTTAAAGGTTTAACAACCTGTTTTATAAAACTTGAACTCTGCTTGCATCATTATTTTCAACATATCATAGTTATCTTTTTATTCGGATAATGTTTCAAAGTAATGCAGACTCATTTTGACCTAAGATATATATCCCATTCTAGTTAACAGATGTGTAAGTACAATAATACTTCAGGTACCTTTTAACCATGTTAAATTATCTGTATCTTCAACAATACTTCAGGTACCTGTCTTAACCTTGTTAAATTATCTGTATCTTCAACAATACTTCAGGTACCTGTCTTAACCTTGTTCAATTATTGGTAACTTCAACAATACTTGTTAAATTATCTGTATCATCAACAATACTTCATATACCTGTCTTAACCTTGTTAAATTATAAGAACGGAAAGTAACTTCCATAAAATAGTTAACACAACCAGGTTGAGTATTATTGAACTTATAAATCATTTAACAATGTATTGTTGAAGATACAGATAAATAACAAGGTCCCTCAAGTGTTGTTGAAGATACAGATAAATAACAAGGTACCTGAAGTGTTGTTGAAATTACAGATAAATAACAAGGTCAAGACAGGTACCTGAAGTGTTGTTGAAGTTACAGATAATTTAATAAGGTCAAGACAGGTACCTGAAGTATTGTTGAAGATACAGATAAATAACAAGGTCAAGACAGGTACCTAAAGTATTGTTGAAGATACAGATAATATAAGAAGGTTAAGACAAGTACCCGAAGTATTGTTGAAGTTACCAATAATTGAACAAGGTTAAGACAGGTATATGAAGCATTGTTGATGATACAGATCTATAATTTCAAGAATAAATCAGACACCTACAGTATGTTAAGTCTTTCGAACTTGTCTGTATTTTCAACAATACATTGTTAAATGATTTATAAGTTCAATAATACTCAACCTGGTTGTGTTAACTATTTTATGGAAGTTACTTTCCGTTCTTATCTATAATTTCAAGAATAAATCAGACACCTACAGTATGTTAAGTCTTTCGAACGTGTCTGTGTTTTCAACAATGCCCTAGATATATATCTGAACTAACCTTGTTTGGACTAGACGATCAGTAAGAGCGAACATATTTCACCTTTACTCGTCTATCCCCCCCTCTCTCCAAAAAATAAATAAGTAAAAATAAGCACGTGATAGCGTATATCTATGAGTAATGCTTTAATATGATGCTGTCTTTATCATTCAGCTGGAACTTTGGTAACCCTAATAACGACGAATGGTCGTGAATTGTGATCACGTACTATTATGGGGTTCGTTTAGTTGTAAATGTGTAACCGAAAGACTATACATAAAAGTACCTATGATCGGACTGGTGGAATCATTCGCTGGCCCACTCTTTACAACGATGAGAGTAAGAAGATCGACAGAAAATTCCGGAGAAACACATTTTTGCAAGTACGGGTAAGATTCCTGATTGGTGAATAGTGTCACGTGATCATCTTACTAGAACTGAGCTTTGTAAACAACGAAACATGCCCACTCTCCACAGACTCATAGATCAACTATTCCAAATACGTTCTTTTGTTGCCATGGAAATTAGGTTTGCTGTTCTTTAATGCAATATACTGTCTCTCTCTCTCTCTCCTCGGATGTAAGTACCGGGATGTTAATGGTCAAAGTAAGTTCTATATTGGTGGAGAATTGCTTGTTTATTTTAATATCTCTCTGTAAAATATCGAACGACCGACCAGCTATTAAACTAATGGTTCAAAACGCCGTAAATTGATGATTATCTCGTGCATTAGACATGCAAAATGAATTAATTTGATAGATTTTTTTACCTTGACGAGACGTGACCTTTAGCGCGGTCTACATAGTAATAATCACATTAAAATAATAACGTTCAATTCGTCACTGTAAGCGACAACTTTCAACGAAGAGAAAGGGAAATTAGTTGGGTATTACTACATTAGCGTTGTAAAATTTAAATAAATTATGGACGTTACGGTCTACAATCTATCCATCCGCCGATCTATCTATCTGCCCTTCCACCGGAGGCTCAACGGTAAGCTCGAAAGCTTATAACAGGGAAATTGGAGGCTCGATCCCTGCGGCGAACGCGGTGCATTTAACCCCTTGTGCAGTTTTTTTTGCTTTAAGAAGTAAATTAAAATAAGAGAACAGGCATAACAAGAAATATGATCTGTCTATCTCTATTTATACATTATGGTTTGATCTGTCTATCTCTATTTATACATTATGATTTGATCTGTCTATCTCTATTTATACATTATGGTTTGATCTGTCTATCTCTATTTATACATTATGATTTGATCTATCTATCTCTATTTATACATTATGGTTTGATCTGTCTATCTCTATTTAT
>NW_013681030.1:0-1397 GCF_000517525.1 Limulus polyphemus
CGAGGTCACGTGACTAGTATCACGCCACGTCCTTCTCGAACCTTCGTGAATTGTCAGGAGACTACTAGATTTGGGGTAGTCTGGTATATATAAGACGGTCACAACTTGACGGAACAATGTATGTGTAATTGAACTGAGTATTGTTGTAGTCGAGCACGTGAGACGTTCGTTGAAAATTATAGCGTTTGTTATAGCGCGACTGTTGAAATTAAGTGTATCGCAAAGTTATATTCAGAAAGAATAAACCACTTTTATTTAAGAAAGGACTTGTGTCGCTAAAGTTTCGTCGGAACGAATTTACGGAACATTAACTAACGAACGGAGACGTAACAATAAGTTACGATGTTATTTGAGATTCAACTAGAATGAATTAACCTGGTTTTCACTGTAATAGAGTGTATTCGTGCTTCCAGTTAGATAAATAGCTTGCAGGAAAGTTGTCATCACATCCGTTACTAACAGACTAACCTGAGCGTGTTGATTAGATGAACGGGAAGATAACAGATACCAAAGATCACCACAACAGCTATTAGCATTTTAGCAGCTTTCCGCCTGCACTGTATCTGCCCCTCGCAACTGGGATTCGATGAACAGATGCGTGTCTTTTTAGTTCTACAAGACTGGCTCATCTTATCTGCGGATATAGAAAAACATAAAACAGAAACTTGTAGTGGTTATTCTTAGGAATGTCACTTTCTTTCGAGTTTCGGTAACTAAACCAATTCAGATTTGTCGATAAAATCTGCTATCAAGACAGAAGAAAGACACAAACATTACAGTACGTCAAAGTTACTGAGCATCTCTTGCATAATTAAAAAAAGTGAAATAACTTCGATTTTAGGCCTAATGTAAGATTATTTTAAGAAATTATATTTTTAGATTTATTATTATATTTTCTTTCTCAATATCGCCCAGATAGTTAAAATTAAAAATTAATCGAATAAAAATATGGATTTTTTTTACACCTTAATTTCCAATTAATATCGTAATAATCACAAGAACAAAACTTAAATACACGAAAAATAAACAAATCACACGTAAAGATTTCGAAAATAGGAAGTCAATTGTAAATTTCTGGATGTAAAACACAAGTAGATTATCTTGACAAACAATATTACTCAACCTGTCTGTACCTTGATAAACAATATTACTCAACCTGTCTGTACCTTGACAAACAATATTACTCAACCTGTCTGTATCTTGACAAACAATATTACTCAACCTGTCTGTACCTTGACAAACAATATTACTCAACTTGTCTGTACCTTGACAAACAATATTACTCAACCTGTCTGTACCTTGACAAACAATGTTACTCAACCTGTCTGTATCTTGACAAACAATATTACTCAACCTGTCTGTACCTTGACAAACAATATTACTCCATCTGTCTGTCG
>NW_013681030.1:1407-4277 GCF_000517525.1 Limulus polyphemus
ATTGGACGTTCCTTACCCTAGAATCGATAGGGTAAGATATCCTAACTGTATTGAAGGTTCCTTACCCTAGAATCGATAGGGTAAGATATCCTAACTGTATTGAAGGTTCCTTACCCTAGAATCGATAGGGTAAGATATCCTAACTGTATTGAAGGTTCCTTACTCTAGAATCGATAAGGTAAGATATCCTAACTGTATTGAAGGTTCTTTACCCTAGAATCGATAAGGTAAGATATCCTAACTGTATTGGAGGTTCATTACTCTAGCATCGATAGGGTAAGATATCCTAACTGTATTGAAGGTTCCTTACTCTAGAATCGATAAGGTAAGATATCCTAACTGTACTGAAGGTTCCTTACTCTAGAATTGATAGGGTAAGATATCCTAACTGTATCCTACACTCCAGATAATACCTACCACGATTTAACTGTACCATTAGTCTCAGACGATAAGTGTTTATTAAACCTAAATACCTACCACGATTGGACTGTATCATTAGTCTCAGACGATAAGTGTTTATTAAACCTAAATACCTACCACGACTGGACTGTATCATTAGTCTCAGACGATAAGTGTTTATTAAACCTAAATACCTACCACGATTGGATTGTATCATTAGTCTCAGACGATAAGTGTTTATTAAACCTAAATACCTACCACGATGGACTGTATCATTAGTCTCAGACGATGTCGTGGTAGGTATTTAGGTTTAATAAACACTTTTGGATTGTATCATTGGTCTCAGACTAAGCAGAACAACCATCTACAGTGTTACAACATAAGCAGAACAACTGTCTACAATGTTACAACACAAGTAAATCAACTGCTAACAATGTTACAACACCAGTAGATCAACTGTAAACAATGTTACAATACCAGTAGATAAACTGTAAACAATGTTACAACACCAGTAAATAAACTGCCAACAATGTTACAACACCAGTAAATCAACTGTAAACAATGTTACAATACCAGTAGATCAACTGTAAACAATGTTACAACACCAGTAGATAAACTGTAAACAATGTCACAACACCAGTAGATCAACTGTAAACAATGTTACAACACCAGTAGATAAACTGTAAACAATATTACAACACCTGTAGATAAACTGTAAACAATGTTACAATACCAGTAGATCAACTGTCAACAATGTTACAACACCAGTAGATCAACTGTAAACAATGTTACAACACCAGTAGATCAACTGTCAACAATGTTACTACACCGGTAGATCAACTGTCAACAATGTTACAACACCAGTAGATCAACTGTCAACAATGTCACAACACCAGTAGATCAACTGTAAACAATGTTACAATACCAGTAGATCAACTGTAAACAATGTTGCAACACCAGTAGATCAACTGCCAACAATGTTACAACACCAGTAGATCAACTGTAAACATTGTTAACAAGCACATTTTGCCGGCCATCTGTCTGTCGTCAAGGCCTCCCACATAGTGATGTTCTCTTCTGTACTATTACACATCGTTTCATTAATTCTAAAAACAATTTACAAACGCTTCTTGTTTAACACGTTATTTTATAGTTATTCACCTTCATCCTATTAAAATGTGCGACTTGCCAATTATATATTAAGCGTTGCCATGGGTACTCGAAACATTTCTGACTGTATTCAGTGTTTACAAATCGTTAATTTAATTGTTGATTTGATCATTAATTTTTAGTGGATGACGATATTTTCATAATGTTGTGATACATACGGGTTTGAGGCTAAATTAGGGTTAACATATTTTCAGAGTGAAAATCTAGAACATTTTTCCCGTGGAGTGATATCTCTGTAACAGTTTAAGTTAGTATGATACACATTTTTACCCCCCGCTAGAAGAAAAAACTGAAGTTTACTGAATTGTATTTTGAAACCATAGGCAAACAAAATTTGTTAGAAGCTTATTTCGCTAAAAAAAATCAAAAAACGTCTCTAAGTTATCTTCAGCCTATTGAAAAGTAATATTTTACGTCTTCCTTTTCTTTTTATCGTCTGTGCAGTTCTTCAAATTTCAATGACAGGTTAGGATAAGAAAATGTGGCAGATAGGGAGGGAACACTGTAGCGTGTGACCTATCTTTGTCAAGTGATGCTCCGAGTAGAATGTAAAGGAACCGTCTATAATGACAAATCGTACGTATGAAACTCGGACTGAGATGTGGAGTCCTGTGACATTTTCATATTTTTACTGTCTCTGATAAGGACAAAAAAAAATGATAAAACTGGAACGATCCCAGTTTTACTGAGACTTCTGGTAATCCTATACTACATCGTCAATGAGATACGTTTTAAAGTTATAATTTTCAGACAGTTTGGCGTGGTAGTCTTACATTTTAATCAAACTGCTGCGTGTTATAGTCATTGCTGATCAAAGGCTGACTCGGAAAAAAAAAAACCACTTGAAATGTGCACGAAACTTAAATTTTGAATAATAATGTTATAATATGGACAATAAAATGTGCCTGGAAAGTTGGCAGTTTGCCAGATCACAGCAGTTTCCACCTACGACAGAGAGACAATTTGTAGAAAAATGTTTGACATTAAATTAAGCTGAATCGCGAGCTTCAAATTTGGTAGTGATCGTTTGATTGTTTCTTTGGGACACTCAACATTATTGTTGGAGTTCATGCTCGTTAGCTGACTCTTAATATTATTGTTAATGAATGTAAAAAAATAGTAATATTGTTTGTCAAGATACAGACAGGTTGAGTAATATTGTTTGTCAAGGTTTACTCAACCTGTCTGTAAGTAATATTGTTTGTCAAGATACAGACAGGTTGAGTAATATTGTTTGTCAAGGTTTACTCAACCTGTCTGTAAGTAATATTGTTTGTCAAGATACAGACAGGTTGAGTAAT
>NW_013681031.1:0-1620 GCF_000517525.1 Limulus polyphemus
CTGTAAGGGTTATGTGAGTGAACAATTTACCCTAATAAGTGTTGTGTGAGTGAACGTCGTACCCCCTGTAAGGGTTATGTGAGTGAACAATTTACCCTAATAAGTGTTGTGTGAGTGAACGTCGTACCCCCTGTAAGGGTTATGTGAGTGAACAATTTACCCTAATAAGTGTTGTGTGAGTGAACGTCGTACTCCTGTAAGGGTTATGTGAGTGAACAATTTACCCTAACTAGATAGTAAATGAGACGGATTATGTTGTTACACTAACTAGATAGTAAATAATTATCCAGTTATTCCAGCTTTCCTATCAAACAGCAGTTTAAATTTAACATTGATACATTTTAATATTTGAAATGAATTAATGAATTAACCCTATTTTAGGAGTATTTTCGCACGTTAAGTGACCTCTCTTCCATACAAGATAACAACAAACTTTGTAGTTTCTACACATTGTGAAGCACATTTTAATTGGTATCTTTCAGCTTGGCTTCCACTTTAACATTATTAGTACACGTGTGGATTAACTGTTATTAACATATCTATTAACCTAGTTTTTTAACTCAGACATAAGAATTATTTTTATATGACTATTTAATCACATTGCTCTCCATAACCTGAACTGGTCGCTGCCTCTCCAGCAAGATTCCCATACTGAAATATTTGTATAATTTACTATTTAATAAACTGATTTTCTCTTTGCTTCTAATTATATTTAGTTGTTTTTTTTGTGTGAAACTTTTCTTTGCAAATTGAAACTTATGGGCGATTTAAATTGATTATCAAAAAGGACGTCTAATCGTTTTGAATTTCTAGATTATTTTTATTTCTCCCTCTCTACAGTCGAGAATAAATTCAGCTATAATGTGATTTAATTCCTCAGCCAAAGCGGTTACACTGTATTATTATCAAACTTCCTACAATTTATTAACAGTTCTCCAAGAACCACGAAAACTGTTACTATATTAGCAGTTTTCTTACGACAACTAAAGCTGAATAAACAGTTTCTTGAAAACCTCGGAAACTGTTCGACTATATTAGCAATCTTTAATCAGTTGTTATCCTGATTTAAAACTGAAGCCATTCATACAATAACTACAAGAAAAGTCATAAATTCACACAACACTTATTAGGGTAAATTGTTCACTCACATAACCCTTACAGGAGTACGACGTTCACTCACACAACACTTATTAGGGTAAATTGTTCATTCACATAACCCTTACAGGAGTACGACGTTCACTCACACAACACTTATTAGGGTAAATTGTTCACTCACATAACCCTTACAGGAGTACGACGTTCACTCACCCAACACTTATTAGGGTAAATTGTTCACTCACATAACCCTTACAGGAGTACGACGTTCACTCACACAACACTTATTAGGGTAAATTGTTCACTCACATAACCCTTACAGGAGTACGACGTTCACTCACACAACACTTATAGATAGTAAATGAGACGGATTATGTTGTTACACTACGGATTATGTTGTTACACTAACTATAGTAAATGATACGGATTATGTTGTTACACTAACTAGATAGTAAATGATATAGTAAATGATACGGATTATGTTGTTACACTAACTAGAGAAGTTAGTGTAACAACATAATCCGT
>NW_013681031.1:2538-5184 GCF_000517525.1 Limulus polyphemus
CTTATAAGGTTTCACGACACCCTCCCCTATCACGGCCCAATCGCATCCTCGTCACATTCTAAAATCGTAATGGGCAGACAGTAAACGAATTATTCTATCTGGATAAATCAAGCGTGACGTGACACACACTGGATTTTATATAGGTTAGATACAAGCAAATGGAAGGCAAGTTTGTATAAAAACGTCGCTGAAGCTAGTTTTAAACTATATATATATAATATTCAAACATCCTTTTCAAAACTAGAGACAGCAAAGTGATTATCTTTAAATACTTTAGGGTAAATATTAACTAAAATATCTGGATGACTCAGTGCAAAAAATTCTAATCTGCTAACTTAAACATAATTTTTTTGACTCGACCTAAGGGTTAAAAGGTGTAATTCAATTTAGGGATGTTATCTTGAACTTAGATACGATAAAGATGGTATCAACATACTTGAACTTAAACTTGATAAAGTGGCATTTTATTTTTGAATATAGACTTAATTGATAAAGGAGACACTTATATTGTTAAGTTTGCACTTGATAAAAGTGGCATATATATTGTTGAAATTAAACTTAATTGTTAAAGGAGACACATATATTGTTAAGTTTAAACTAACATTTATATTATTAAGTTTGCACTTGATAAAAGTGGCATATATATTGTTGAAATTAAACTTAATTGATAAAGGAGACACATATATTGTTAAGTTTAAACTAACATTTATATTATTAGGTTTGCACTTGATAAAAGTGGCATATATATTGTTGAAATTAAACTTAATTGATAAAGGAGACCCTTATATTGTTAAATTTAAACTAACATTTATATTATTAAGTTTGCACTTGATAAAAGTGGCATATATATTGTTGAAATTAAACTTACTTGTTAAAGGAGACACATATATTGTTAAGTTTAAACTAACATTTATATTATTTAGTTTGCACTTGATAAAAGTGGCATTTTTTATTGTTGAAATTAAACTTAATTGATAAAGGAGACACTTATATTGTTAAGTTTAAACTTACATTTATATCATTAAGTTTGCACTTGATAAAAGTGACATTTATATTGTTGAAATTAAACTTAATTGTTAAAGGAGACACACTATATTGTTAAGTTTAAACTAACATTTATATTATTAAGTTTGCACTTGATAAAAGTGACATTTATATTGTTGACTTTTAAAGAAATGCCTCTTTGTAAAAAGTTTAGTCTGTTCCGTATAGTATGCATGAGACAAACGAAACGTCATACACACGAGGTGATCTCTTAGAAAACATATCTGTTACCAAATCTGTGGGTTATCTTGTTGTTCGTTTTGAATTCTTTTCTAATTATTATTTAAAGTTCTCCACAGTAACCGTTTGTTACATGCTTACCTGATAGAAATTGTAGATCTGTATAACATCACTGCTATTGTATTGGTGTTTCTTTTGTTCAGACTCATTGGACAGATTGCAAGTTTCAACCAGGAACGAGCTGGGTTCAAAGACAACTTCTTCAGTGAAATTCTCCGTCATGATGATAATCCGTTTCAATCTGTAAAACACCTGAACCTTATATTCGATGTTCCCTTCTCAAAACAAAAACGTGTTGTGTTTTTTTCTGTCAGTTTTGTACAAAGTTCGTGATATAGTAACTTTGTCCCTTTTGAAATTATGCTGTTCTACCAACAGCTCTCTGTGTGAAATTATGCTGTTCTACCAACAGCTCTCTGTGTGTGAAATTATGCTGTCCTACCAACAGCTCTCTGTGTGTTAGGAAGGTAAGTTAAGAATTGTTTTACTTAATACTCTGAATTACGGAACATCTCGTGCGCAGCCCTTTTAGAGCACCCAGTCAAAAATAAATATGCGCGTAGCTGGTCGGCATCCTGTCCCGTTAGATGTCGCATGCGTCATGAAACTCATCGAGGCAGAAACATCGGATTTGTGACCATGCTTTGGAGTGTGAGGAATTTATACATTGTTTCATTTTTCATAAAATCTTAAGAACAAAAAATTCATCTGCGCATGTCTGCTTAGCATGATGTGTACATGTATAACATAGTAAAAAATATCCAGAATATATTTAATTACCAATAATGTTATCAATCACAAATGCACATATTTTAATTGTAAGGGCCTACTTGGGCATTACAAATATCTCCAGTGTCCCAATTGTTAATATGAGGGCTTATAATGCTCAAAATTGGGTTTCGATACCCGTGATGAGTAGAGCACAGCTCGGTATGTCTGCGGACTTAGAACGCTAGAAACCGGGCTTCAGTACCCGGGGTGGGCAGGGCACAAATAGCCCATTGTGTAGCTTTATGCTTAAACTACAAACAAACAAACAACAGAGCACAGTTACTCCGTGTACTTTATGCTTAACAAAAAAAAAAACACTCATTAAAAATCCCATTTTCATAAAATATTAAGAGTCAGTTAGTTTCTGTATTAATAAATTAAATTGTTATTGTTTGTTCTGGCTTTCTTATTGTTTAGGGACAGAAGGATTTCATAATAGATCATGAATATTTTATGTTCCTCTTTTGTGCCCCCCAATGGCACAGCGGAACGTCTGCGGAGTTAGAATACTAGACTAGACACCAGGTTTCAATACCCGTGGTGAGCAAATACAGGTAGCCCATTGTGTAGCTTTGTGTTAAATAAATACAT
>NW_013681032.1:0-1149 GCF_000517525.1 Limulus polyphemus
AAAGCCAAAATAATATTAAAACAAAACAAAAAACGGTAAACTTCCCTTGTTCCTGACCATCCCTAACTTTAAATCTTGAACCCAAAGTAATATTAAAACAAAACAAAAAACGGTAAACTTCCCTTGTTCCTGACCATCCCTAACTTTAAATCTTGAACCCAAGGTAATATTAAAACAAAACAAAAAATGGTAAACTTCCCTTGTTCCTGGCCATCCCTAACTTTAAATCTTAAACCCAAAATAATATTAAAACAAAACACAAAACGGTAAACTTCCCTTGTTCCTGGCCATCCCTAACTTTAAATCTTAAACCCAAAATAATATTAAAACAAACAAAAAATGGTAAACTTCCCTTGTTCCTGACCATCCCTAACTTTAAATCTTGAACCCAAAATAATATTAAAACAAAACAAAAAAAAACGGTAAACTTCCCTTGTTCCTGGCCATCCCTAACTTTAAATCTTAAACCCAAAATAATATTAAAACAAAACACAAAACGGTAAACTTCCCTTGTTCCTGGCCATCGCTAACTTTAAATCTTAAACCTAAAATAATATTAAAACAAAACACAAAACGGTTTGTCTGTGTTTCTTATTTCTCACACCTAATAACATGCAGCATATAAGCACAACTCTCAAGAAAGTCAAAGTTAGAAGTTAATACAATATATATAACTCTAAAAAAAAACCCTTTAATTAAGATGTATCATAAAACAATTAATTCTCCAATGCAAATTGTAATAGTTCCTTTTAAATAGATAAAACGGCATAATACAATAATAACTATTTATCATTGATACAATTTCAAAATCAAATCACAATACAAAATTAAGTAATAACAAGGATAAATCATTGAAGTGTTAAATTTTCACCATATATTATATTTTAATATGTAAAGACAGAAAAACCTTTAGTGACAACTGAAATAAATGTATAACCTAGGCAAAATACAATATACAAGATGGAAAAAAATGCTTTTAAAGGAAATAAAAATAGAATGCAGGAACATGATTCATTATCACAAAATACATAATTATATAAAACTTTTTAAATACATAATTATATAAAACTTTTTAAATACATAATTATATAAAACTTTTTAAATACATAATTATATAAAACTTTTTAAGTACATAATTATATAAAACTT
>NW_013681032.1:2000-5117 GCF_000517525.1 Limulus polyphemus
TAGTTTGATTCCTTGGCAGACAATGAGCAGATAGACTGTTGTGTAGTTTGATTTCTTGGCAGACAATGAGCAGATAGACTGTTGTGGAGTTTTGCACTCGTATAAATCAATACAAATGAAAATTATGCTGACATCATGATAGCATACTAAACAAATTACAAATATATTTACCCCTCAGAAAAGACAATATTGAATTAGTTTAGAATATGTTAAAACAAGAGGAGGAAGAAGAACACTTGTATAAAAACAAAATCTTTCAATCTCAAGAAGGCATTAAAAATATCAACAAACTGAAGGAAGGGTTAATGGCTCAGCTTACACAGTTGTCTGAATGGTTTTCTTTTCAAACCACAAGAAGAAGTCATTGCAGTTTCCAAGAAAGTTTGTATGATAGGGGTTTCTACTGGCAGGATTTCTTTCTCCATCAGTTTCTCTTTAGCCATTTTTGTCCTCTGAGATTCTTGGAATCTCAGCTGGCAGGAATAACTTTTCCATCAGTTTCTCTTCAGCCATGGTTGCCCTCTGAGACTATCGGAATCTCAGGCTGCTACTCAATCAATGTGTAATCTTCTACACGGGAACATGAGTGGTAAAGCAGCCAAATGGATGCCAGTAAAATTTCTGGTGTGTCGAGAGACAAGATAACCAGAAACGTCAAGAATTAGACCTAATGTTACAAACATTAGGAGTGGTGATGCTTGGGCAACCTGGATTCCGTTTGGTCAGAAGTTCAGGTAGAAGTTTAGGTTTAAGTTTTGTAATGGCCTTGTTGTCAAAACAGTAATACAGTTGCTCTGCTCAAGTGCCATTTCCACAGGCATATGCATACTCATATGTATGTATTGCTTTTGGCAAATCTCTCTCCTGTGCCTATGACCATCCCAGTCCACCAGACTTGACCAGTATTTAGCTGCTGTTCTCACTATATCATTGGCAAAGTTCACATGCATTTGAGCATTTCACCGTTATCTGGTTGTTATAATAATAGAGCTTGGCTCCAGTGGGGTGGAAAGAGGATAGAACTGTAAGCATTGATTCTTACACAAATAACTGAACTTTGACAAATACTATACGAACACTGTCTTCTAATTTCCACCATGAGACTCTATCGGTAAATTTGTTGCTTCTTTAAGAATTTATTATGAAACAAGTAAAGTACAACTCAAGGCAACTACCAAAGCCATGGTGCACATATGCTACTTTCAGCCTCAAGTCGTACATTCATGACTCACAATAACGTGTTCTTACTGTAACATGTACCAAATAAAGCAATGTTGCACAAGTACTACTTTCAGCCTCAAGTCGTACATTCGTACTCACAATAACATGTTCTTACTGTAACATGTACCAAATAAAGCAATGTTGCACAAGTACTACTTTCAGTCTCAGTTCCAACTGCAACTTGTACTGAAATAAAAATGTTAAGAAATATTCAGTGAAGAACTCTGTGCTTGTGAAATATTTCAATCTGCATAATTTAACACATCACATCGAAACAAATACCAGTTTATTTCCTTCAGTGTATTTTATTTCTTTAAATGATATCACCCAGTTCTGATTCAGGTGAACTAAGATTTTTCAGCTAAAATTCTTTTATCTAGGAATAAAATCTGTGGTGTTGACTACTACAAATATCAATACACACTCAGACCAACACAGGCTAAATACAGCATTTGACATTTACTATCTTAGATGACTACAAATATATTGGACAGTGCCTTAGGGCTAGTCATTGGAGTTTTGACAATAATGTTGATTACACCAAATTTAGTTATTTGAGGATTTCAGTGGTGGTGGGGCTCACAAGTCACTAACTCGAGGAGATTTACGGTTAGACTAAAGAATCTGATCCTGAGACTGATATTCAAAACAATACATCAAATTTATTTAAGTTTCTTAACATAGAATACACTTTAATTATTTATTAACTCTTCATAAAAGAAAAATACGTGTGGGTTAACAACACTAATACTTATAACTTATACATAACATCAAGTTTCTTAGTTTTTATATGCTTCTTTAGAGTCTATCCAATTCACATTAATTGATTAAGAGAGAAATAGTTTCATTACTGACAACATAGTTGATCTGGAGAGAATCTCAATTCTTCCTGGAGAGAACTGATTTTAACTCCAGACATGAGTTTTTAACCCATGATTTCTTTGTATTGTTTGACCTTCCAAATAGTATTCCTAACTACCTGCAAGTTGTTCTAACACTTAATTGGTCAATCTGTGAAACTTCTCGGGCTATTCCAAAACAAGAACCAAAACTCCCAAGTAATAGGTTACTGTGATGGTGAGTTCTCCGGTTGCCTTTTTACTTGTACTACTACACTGGCCTGGAGTAACAGATCTTGCATCAAAGTGCAGGTTTGAGATGTGATCATGAACTTTTTAGTAGCCTTTACTGTACTACTAACTCGGCATCAGTAACTTATCACTGTCAAACTTATGGCTAGCATTTTTCAAAGTGTCCTTGCTGCAGCTTCATTTTTTATATCTTTATTTTTATATAACTCTTAACTCATGATTCTCAATACCACTTAACCAACTAACTGTACTTTCCTAACTCTTGACCTTATTTCGTAATAAAGGCGTCTTTTACTTGCATCATTTCTTCATGTATATGTTCACTCAGAAAACTTAAAAATTTTTTATTACTTCTTTCTCAGACTCTTTTTTTTTTTAAACGCTAGAAATACTGAATCAATTGTAAAATTCCCTCAAAGATATCCAATTGCTTCACAAACTCCAGTTACTGTACTATCATGATATTGTATCACTTTGTGTGGAATAATCTACCTCCAGAAATCAGCATCACAGTAAAATAGACAAACTGAAAATTTTACTTGTCCTAGCTATAAATCTATTTAGTATTGCATTTTCTGTTCTGCAGAAGTTCTAGTAGCTGTTCAGCAAGATAGTCCAAATAATTATCACAAGACCTTTTACAAACTCCCACTACTGAAAATCTCTGTATCTCGGAAAGTGAAAGTCACAATGCCTCTTCAGCCTAGTTTCAAACTCATAGTGATCCTTCTCCAGTGATACAAACATTTGATGCTGTAGGCATTATATCTACTAACATCAACTATCCTAACTGTATGATAACTTC
>NW_013681033.1:0-2699 GCF_000517525.1 Limulus polyphemus
TTCTCGTTCTTCTTGTTTCTTTTGCTGCTCTTGTATTGCTGCCATCAGGTCTGCTAAGCTGTAGTTTGATTTTCCGCCTCTCGTTTCCATTTTTTTCAATCCCACTTCTGACACCAATTTGTTACGTCTTCGTTTGTTAATTGATTTTCCGTAACTTCGTTCCGACGAAACTTTAGCGACACAAGTCCTTACTTAATAAAACTGGTTTATTCTTTCTGAATATAATTTTACCGATACACTTATTTTCAACAGTCGCTCTTCTACAAACGTTTTAACAACGAACGTTAACTTCAACAATACTTTCTGACTGCAGTTCAATTACTCACTACCTACATACATATTATTATTGTCACGTCACGCCGTGACCATCTTATATATACCAGACCACCCCCCAATCTAGTAAATGCTAGAGCACTCCCGAAGGAGCGGGATAGTTCTAGAAAGCAGGTGGCGTGACAATAGTCACGTGATCTCGCTGATGCAACAATATGAATATTTTAAATTAAAGTTTTATGTTATTTTGTATCTCAGTCTCTGAGTCAAGTGAATTATTTATTCTAACTGTAAACTTTCTCAAGTTGGTGGCTTGTGTGCTAACCCATGACTGCATAACCTGGAATTAAATATATTCATTTATAACTGGTGTTAACGTCTAACCATAAATGACTAGCCTACCAGCCTCCTGTTACAATATATTTTAACACCAGCTGTTCGAACTATAATAATCAAGTGGATATCAAATAATGTAGTACATACATTTTACTGTAAAACACCACTTGATAGCTCAGAAAGCACTTCCTTTCTGTTACTGATATTACAATCAAGTGATTAACCTAGATCAGGAGATTGCCATATATATCTTGGCTAATTGTTGGAGCTGTTCTTCTCCTCCACTAGTATTTCCTTTTCTGTCATTTCTTGAACAGCCATACAATTACTGTCAACATCATATTTTCCATATCTAAAGGCTTTCTTGAGTCAAGCACTGAACCACACAGATTCAACATCATACATTGCATTGCCGAGTCTTTGAATCTGTTTATTCTAAAGATGATTCAGATCCCCCCCTTGCCTTTACCACTACATTTCAGGGGAGAAACTTGCCCAGCCTCACTCAAGAGACTTATGATTGCAGTTTTATATTTTGTACAGCAGACTTTCAGCTAGCACCAGACTGAGATGTCTGAAACATCAGGGGTACAATGTATTAGGCATACTAGAGAGCCCTTTACTTGAATGAGTAGTCTCTAAATAATCTCAGGTTTTTCTGTGACCTTTAGTCACTCTGAAAGCATACCTCTTGACATCATGGAAAGACTACTGACTGCTCCATGGACCACTATCTTCACCACGTTGATGTCTGTTTTCTCACCTACAAGTGAAACAGCTCAAACAATGTCCACCAGCAGACCCCCAATCTGTCTTCTAGTCTTGGGTGATATCAATAATAGCAATGGTTAGGCTACTCTTACTGTTGAATACCTGGGAGTCATTAAGCAACTTCATTCAATATGAGAATTACTAGATTGCACATAACATTATGACCCTCAGTTGCCTGTGCCTCCTGTGCAATGAGATCAGTTCTCAGTGGAGAAACTGAGTAGGCAGTTCTAGGTGCACCAGATCCTGTAAGTTGCCCTTAATGAGTTTTTGCATTTGCAATGAAAAAAGTTATAGACCTCTTTAGCTTTTGTAAAATTCCAACATCCAGGAGAGGACTTCTCAGAGACATGAATATTCTCTCAGAAAACCATTTCCCCTCAGTGACTATTTTTTCTTCTGTCCATAAGTTCTTTTGACTCATGGTAAATATCAATTTGCTTTTAAATTTAATGATGAAAAAGCCAAGAAAAACACAGAGTAATGCTTTTGTTAAGAGTAAAACAGAAAACCCTGCAAAAGAATAAAAATCCCATGGTAACAGATTAAAAAGTTTCTCCCTCCTACCTAATCATTGTCGTTTTCAGTTACACTGATTTACCCTGAGAGTATTTAGATTGGACCCACAGAATAACAGAAGGTTTCACAGAAAATATTTAGCAGGAATATTGTTACGTCTCCGTTTATTAATTAACTTTCCATAACTTCATTCCGACGAAACCTTAGCAACACAAGTCCTTATTTAATAAAACTGGTTTATTCTTTCCAAATACAACTTTATGATACACTTAGTTTCAACAATCGCGCTAAAACAAACGCTATATCAACGAACGTCAACAATACTTCTGACTGCAGTTCAATTACTCACTATCTACACACACATTACCGTCACGTTGTCACCCTCTTTTATATACCAGACTACCCTATATCTAGTAAACGCTAGAGCATTCGCCAAAGTACAGGATAGTTCTAGAAAGTAGAGGGCGTGAGAATAGTCACGTAATCTCGATGACGCAACACTGCCCCTCCTTAATATTGTTCGTCCCGAACAATAACCACATACAATAAACCAACAACAATTAACAATAACTTAATTAACTGTACAGAATTACAATCACAAAATTACAATTCAACTGTTACGTCTCCGTTTATTAATTAACTTTCCGTAACTTCGTTCCGACGAAATTTTAGCGACACAAGTCCTTACTTAATGAAACTGGTTTATTCTTTCTGAATATAACTTTACCGATATACTTATTTTCAACAGTTGCTCTTTTACAAACGTTTTAACAACGAACGTTAACTTCAACAATAAATAC
>NW_013681033.1:3646-5210 GCF_000517525.1 Limulus polyphemus
TTTGCTGTTGTATTAAAGTTTTTCTTCATTACCCATTCAAGCCGTCTCCAGCCATTATTATATCTTGTCTGAAAAAGCTAAAACTGTACTCACAATGACATTCTCTCTGTAGCTGACCAATCAGAAAACAGGCTCTGAAATGTGAAAATATTTCTGCTCCATGTGACAGTCACAAGGTATCCTCAATACAAAAGATTATGTAGGTCACAGTGCAACAATGTCACGAAACAACAGATAAGTTCCTTAATCAGTCAAGCTAATAAAGTAGTATATCATGCTAAATCTAATATTTGACTTTAATTGGATTTAGAATGTTTCAAATCAGGACTTGAAAAAGTAAAAAATTACAGACATAAAGTATACATTACAAGAGAATAACATATGCAGCATTTGCATATTGTTACGTCTCCGTTCGTTAATTAAATTTCCGTAACTTCGTTCCGACGAAACTTTAGCGACACAAGTCCTTACTTAATAAAACTGGTTTATTCTTTCCGAATATAACTTTACGATACACTTAATTTCAACAATAGCGCTAAAACAAATGCTATAACAACAAACGTGCTCAATAATACTCTCTGACTGCAGATCAATTACTCACTGTCTACACACACACACACTATTCTGTCACGTTGTCACCCTCTTTTATATACCAGCCTACCCTATATCTAGTAAATGCTAGAGCATTCGCCAAGGTACAGGATAGTTCTAGAAAGCAGAAGGCGTGAGAATAGTCACGTGATCTCGCTGACGCAACAATATTATAATTAAAAGAAGTGTGAAATATTATGCTATTGGGTATCTTTTCTTAGGAATATATATATATACAATATGGCAGAGTGATTTATAAATTCAATAGAACTGATCAAATGATAAGATTTTAAGTTTACCCTACTGTTGTTTTGTTGAGTGATTTTTGGACAGAAGATAGTGAACAAGCATTTGCTTCACTCACTGATCATTCAATCTCAACTACAAGGTTAGTTTATTCAAATTATAATGACCCATTATTTTTAGACGCAAGTGTTTATAGTATATAACTTTGGTTAATCACAACTTTTATGTGGAAATAAAAAATCGTTTGCCTACTTAAAAAAATCATGAGTTCACAATAAATATGACATAGTTCTACAGTAAAGAGTTCTTATGTGTATTTTTTCAAGTTGTGAGTCTCTTTTCAAAATTACCTGTTTAATTAAACATAAGGTTAGCCTCCACATTAATCACCTAGAACTTAGACAAAATAACAAGACAGATACACAATTTTAGAAATGTTGCAGTTGAAAGAACTACTATATTTTACAATTCCATGAAAAATAAAAGATAATCTTTAATTAGATATATTCAGCTATATTATCCCCCTTAAATTTCGTACAGGTGCTGTGCATGAAGTTAGTTGGTATCCTTTTAATAAGGATATTTGTTAACTTACAGTTATCTTCGAGATCAGACAAGTAACATACTGTTACGCCTCCGATAGTTAATTTTCCGTAAAAATTACTTCCGAAGAAACTTTAGCGATACAAGTCCTTTCTTAAAAAAAAACTAGTTTATTCTCTCTGAA
>NW_013681034.1:0-3001 GCF_000517525.1 Limulus polyphemus
TAATCCTGTTCCTTTTCATATGTTTAACACAACCAGTTATCCTATTATACATGAACATGGTTGGGTTAAATTTATGAAGAAGGAAAAAGATTACAGCTTATATTCTTTATTTTATAGAAAACAAAGAGTATTTACACGTAACTAGGAGTCACATTAAATAATTAGATATTATCTTAGTGTACATGAATATGGTTGTATTAAACATAAGAAGAAGAAGGAAGAATATTACAGGTTATAATCTTTAGTTTATATTAAAAAAAGAGTATTTACACGTAATTAGGAGCCACTTTAAATAGCTGGATATCATATTAGTATATATGAACAAGGTTCCGTTAATTTTATGAAGAAGGAACAAAGTTACAGTTTACATTCTTTTTTTTATAGTAAGCAAAGAGTATTTACACGTAATAGGAGTCACTTGAAAAACTAGATATTATCTTAAAGTACATGAACATGGTTGGTTTAAACCTATGAAACAGGAAATATACTACAGCTTATATTCTTTATTTTGTGTAAACAAAGTATTTACACATAATCAGGGGTCACTTTAAGTAGCTAGATATTATAATCGTGTACATAAACATCGTTGTGTTAAACTTATGAAGAAGGAAAAAGACTACAGCTTATTTTCTTTATTTTAGATTAAACAAAGTATTTACACATAATTAGGAGTCACTATAAAAACTAGATATGTTATTGTACATGAACTTGGTTATGTTAAACATATGAAGAGGAACAAGATTGCAGCTTACATTCTTTATTTTATAGTAAGCAAAGAGTATTTACACGTAATTGGGAGACATTTGAAAAACTAGATATTATCTTATTGTGCATGAACATGGTTGTGTTAAACTTATGAAGAGGAATAAGATTACAGTTTACATTCTTTTTTTATAGTAAACAGAGTATTTACACATAATTAGGAGTCACTTTAAAAGACAAAATATCTCATTGTACATGAGCATCGTTGTGTTAATCTTAAGAAGAAACAATATTACAGTTTACATTCTTTATTTTAAAGTAAACAAAGAGTATTTACACGTAATTAGGAGTCACTTTAAATAACAAGTTAAATAAGTGGAAACGTAAAACACCATCACTGTGTTGTTCCGTGTCCACTTATCTGTGTGCACGGAAAAGATGAATACCACTTTGAAATTCTACAAGTTCAAGGAACAAAAACTGTGTCATGCATGGATTTCTAAGCCTACAACTTCATGATTCGAAATAATTACTTCAACCATTTACAGCATTGTCAAGATCTGTTCCAACAGTATGCTGTTCATATGTATGCCAAGGTGGAGACAGAAAGGTATATGTACATGAAAATACACCAACATAAGCTGCTTGTTGACTCCTACATTCATCTTAGTAACATCAACAATGATGAAGGTAGAGGCAGAGGCATTGGTTGGCTGTGCATTTTTCCATTCACTTTCATAGGAACCTCAAGATACATGAATGAACGATCTCAACATGCCATTATATATGTCTGAACATATGGAACACAAGTTCTCTTCATCACTTTTACCTGCAATCATTCTTGGAAAGAAGTGAATGATGAACTTTTCCAAGGACAGTCTGTGAAGGACCAACAAGATTTGATGGCCAGATTTTTTTTGACAAAAATGATGCAACTCATAAAAATATATAAACTCTTTGGCCCTATAGAGTGGCAGAAAAGAGTATTCCATCATGCACACATTTTCATCAGGCTAAAAACAAAAATCCAATCTAATCAAATATACTCAATTATCTCTGCAGAGCTTCTAGACCCTATAAATGACCAAGGCTTTTTTAACACCATCAAAATAACAATAACTCATGGACCATGGGATATTTGAAATCCAACGTCTTCATGCATGAAAAACGGAAAGTTTGTGAAAAAAAATCCCAGGCAATTGATAAAAGAGACCCAAACTAGATATCCTCTCTACAGAAGGATGAAGCCTGAGGATGGAGGATTTGCTGCCACGATAAATTTTTTTATAGTAAACAAAGGGTATTTACACGTAATTAGGAGTCACTTTAAAAGACAAAATATTATCTTATTGTACATGAACATGGTTGCGTTAAACTTATGAAGAGGAACAAGATTACAGCTTATATTCTTTATCTTGTATAAACAAACAGTATTTACACGTAATTAGGAGTCACATTAAATAGCTAGATATTATAATAGTTTACATGAACCCTTACAGTTATATAGTCTGGAGAGAAATGGGGAGAAACCATACAGTTGTACAGTGTGTGAAAAACAGTTTGTAAACAACAGTAGATTAAAAATACATCAAAGAAAACACACTGGGGAGAAACCTTACAGTTGTGGAGTGTGTGAAAAACAGTTTAGAACAAAGGGTCACTTAAAAAAACATGATAAAATACACACTATGTATTTTTTCATGTTCTTTTAAATGATAGTTTTCAGTAAACCGTTTTTCACACACTGTACAACTGTACGGTTTCTCCCCAGTGTGTATTTTTCCATGTTTTTTTAAAACACTCTTGTCTCTAAATTGTTTTCCGCAGTCTGTGCAACTATTTGGTTTTTCCTCAGTGTGTTCTCTTTTATGAAAAAAAACCATGAAAGAATACACACTGGGGAGAAACCATATAGTTGCACAGACTGCAGAAAACAGTTTCGATGCAAGAGTGCCTTAAAAAAAAGTGCTCTTGTATCCTAACTGTTTTCCGCAGTCTGTGCAACTATATGGTTTCTCCCCAGTGTGTATTCTTTCATGGTTTTTTAAAGTTGTCTTGTATCGAAACTGTTTTCCACAATATGTGCAACTATATGGTTTCTCCCCAGTGTGTATTCTTCCATGGTTTTTTAAATGTGTGCTTGTTCCAAACTGTTTTCCACAATCTGTGCAACTATATGGTTTCTCCCCAGTGTGTATTCTTCCATGTTTTTTTAAATGTGTGCTTGTTCCAAACTGTTTTCCACAATCTGTGCAACTATATGGTTTCTCCCCAGTGTGTATTCTTCCATGTTTTTTTA
>NW_013681034.1:3837-5099 GCF_000517525.1 Limulus polyphemus
TGTGTTAAACATATGAAAAAGGAACAAATTTACAGCTTATATTCTTTATTTTAAATTAAACAAAGAGTAATTACACGTAATGAGGAGCAAATTTAAATAGCTAGATATGATCTTAAAGTAAATGAACATGGTTGGGTAAACCTATGAAGTAGGAAATATACTACAACTTATATTCTTTATTTTGTGTAAACAAACAATATTTACACGTAATTAGGGTCTTTATAAATAGCTAGATATTATAAAAGTGTACGTGTACATCGTTATGTTAAACTTATTAAGGAGAAGCAATATTTCAGCTTATATTCTTTATTTTACATTAAACAAAGAGTATTTACACTTAATTAGGAGTAACTTTAAATAATTAGATATTACTTTAGTGTACATGAACGTCGTTGTGTTAAATTATGAAGAAGGAACAATATTACAGATTATATATTTTATTTTAGATTAAACAAAGAGTATTTACACGTAATTAGGAGTCACTTTAAAAAACTAGATATCATATTAGTATATATGAACATGGTTCCGTTAAAGTTATGACGAAGGAAAAGGATTACAGCTTACATTCTTTATTTTATAGTAAACAAAGAGTATTTACACGTAATTAGGAGTCACTTTAAATAATTAGATATTATCTTAGTGTACATGAATATGGTTGTAGTAAACATAAGAAGAAGGAAGAATATTACAGGTTATAATCTTTAGTTTATAGTAAAAAAAATATTTACACGTAATTAGGAGCCACTTTAAATATGTTGATATCATCTTAAAGTACATGAACATGGTCGGGTTAAACCTATGAAGCAGGAAATATACTACAGCATATATTCTTTATTTGGTGTAAATAAAAAGTATTTCACGTAATTATGGGTCAATTTAAAAAGTAGATATCATATTAGTATATATGAACAAGATTCCCTTAATTTTATGAAGAAGGAACAAGGTTACAGTTTACATTCTTTTTTATAGTAAACAAAGAGTATTTCCACATAATTAGGAGTCACTTTAAAAGACAAAATATTATCTTATGGTACATGAGCATAGTTGTGTTAAATATATGAAAAATGAACAAGATTACAGCTTATATTCTTTGTTTATAGTAAATAAAGAGTATGTAAAGGTAATTAGGAGTAAATTTAAATAACAAGATATCTTCTTATACATGAACATAGTTGGGTTAAATTTATGAAGAAGGAAAAAGACTACAGCTTATATTCTTTATTTTAGATTAAACAAAGAGTAATTACACGTAACTAGGAGTC
>NW_013681035.1:0-2228 GCF_000517525.1 Limulus polyphemus
TAACTCTCAGAAACAAATCTAAAGTTACTTACAGTACTCTGAAACAATACAATACTTAATAACTCTCAGAAACAAATCAAAGTTACTACAATAATCAATGTATGGGCCGTTGCTACAAACAAACAATGTATGTGCTGTTACTACAAACAATTATGAGCTGTTACTACAATAATCAATGTATGGGCCGTTGCTACAAACAAACAATGTATGTGCTGTTACTACAAACAATGTATGGGCCGTTACAACAATAATCAAAGTATAGTCGTTACTACAAACAAACAATGTATGAGCCGTTACTACAAACAAACAATGTATGTGCTGTTACTACAAACAAACAATGTATGGTCGTGACTACAAACAAACAATGTATGTGTCGTTACTACAAACAAACAATGTATGTGCCGTACTACAAACAAACAATGTATGGGTCCGTTACTACAAACAAACAATGTATGGGCCGTTACTACAATGATCAACGTATGGACCATTACTAAACACAAATAATAGTGGTCGTCACGATTTAACGAGTACCAACATGTTTAAAATTCACTTATGAAACGTAGAGTTTGTTGTTGTTTTGTCAGAACTTTATAAACGTGACTAATATGTCATTTAATAATGTAACAAGACGTCTACAGAAGTTCCTCCCTAATCAAGTTTAGCTGTAAAACAGGAAGAATGGTATTTTATTTTGATCGGGCTCGAGGTGATTGACGACTGTGTTAAGCAGTGAAAACGTTTATACAGGGGCGGCTGATGTGGATGTGCGCCCATTTGCTACCTATTCACTTCACTATTCTGGAACTGTTTCTAAATACGACAGCACCTAAAGATTACGAGAGGCACACTTTTGACTGTCTTGTTTAATTCAACAGTTTTTTATTGTTCGAGTCTCTTTGAGGTTCGACGGGAGATTAATAAGAACAGTGTGGTTTCCATTCAAATGAAAGCAGTTTCGGAGTGCACTAACAGTAATTGTGAAATATACGCTGTCTCGGTCAGAGAGTCGTTTGGCTCTAGCTCTTTTCCTAAATTCGATTTGCTTGTTATAACTTCTTGATTTAATTTCAAAGTGAGATATTTAGATACAATTGTTTTATTTAGAGGAATGTTGGAGTAATATGTTTTCAATATTGTTACAAACCAATATTTTTATTTTTATTACTGCCAGCGAAAAGATATTACACTTTTTGGTTAACGTTTAAAAGGGGGGGGGACAAGAATAATAAGATGAGATCATAACTGACTTTGCTCAGTGATAATTAGTTTATAGTTTTATTGAATGTAAAAAGAAAGTGATAATTGAAAACCTTTACCACGTTCAAGGCTGTCACTTGTGTTCTTTTGTACCTTAGTTGAATACGATACATTTCCAGTGCAAACAGACAAAGGAACAAACAAGTATCGTGCAATGTGAAAAGTAAGCTTGGTTGATTGTTTTTTAAAACAAAGCCACATTGGGCTATCTGCTGTGTCTACCGCGTGGAATCGAACCCCAGATTTTAATGTAGAAAGCCAGTAAACTTACCGCTGTCCCACCAGGGAACGAGAAGTATGGATAACTATCACGAGAAATACGTCTGAAACCAAGTCTTGTTCTACATTTACCAGTCAGAAGTTTGAGACAGTTAAACTAAGAGAACTTCAACGTGAACGAACTGTAAAAACCTTCTTGTTTGTGTTAAGAAGTTAAAATGTTCAAACTTTGAACCTATTCAGTTGCTTTTCTAACCGGATGTGACGTAATATTATATATTTGTCTATCTATCTAATGTTTGCCGATCAGGTCTCCCACTTCTTTAAGAGTATAACTTACACTGAGTAGTAACAGGTACAATACAATAACAAAGGACACATAACATTCAGCCGGCATGGCCTAACGGTTAGCATACCCGAACTGTCAATCAAAGGGTTCAAGGTTCGCGTCCTGTTGGCGCCAAGAAACGCGCTCCTCACATTCGGTCCACGAAAGCGCTATAAAGGTGATGGTCGGATACCTCTACCTCTTCAATGAAACGGTAGGTGGCAGTGCGTGCTGTTGACCAGTAGCCTTTTCTATAATCCATTTTTTCCCTAGTGGGTCAGCAGTAACTTTATGTACTTGCAACTCAAAAATCCGGGGTTCGATTCTCCATGATGGGCAGAGCACCAATACTTTATTCTGTAGTCATCAGTTCAACATTAGGCCCCCTTGCGTAGCTAAAAGTTTTAAAAACACTTTTTATGTG
>NW_013681035.1:3117-5150 GCF_000517525.1 Limulus polyphemus
GGAATGGTGTCATGTTAACCAAGATTCCTCTCATTGGGAATGATGTCATGTTAACCAAGATTCCTCTCATTGGGAATGATGTCATGTTAACCAAGATTCCTCTCATTGGGAATGGTGTCATGGTAACCAAGATTCCTCTCATTGGGAATGGTGTCATGGTAACCAAGATTCCTCTCATTGGGAATGGTGTCATGTTAACCAAGATTCCTCTGATTCAGAATGGTGTCGTGACCAAGTTTCCTCTGACTAGGAATGTAACCAAGTGTCATGGTAACCAAGATTCCTCTCATTGGGAATGATGTCATGTTAACCAAGTTTCCTCTGACTAGGAATGTAACCAACATGGTAACCAAGTGTCATGGTAACCAAGTATCCTCTGATCGGGAGTTTTGTACAATTGAGAAAGAATGTTATTTCTTAATAATTTGTGCCTTGATATCCCGTGTCTGTTTAATTTAGGTTACTGTAATAAGTTCCCTCCCAGTGGTTCAGTGGTTCGTCTGGAGACTTACGACCCCCGTAGTGAACAGAACACAGATAGCCCATGTTGTAGCTTTGTGCTTATAATAACAACAAATTACTGTAATAAAATATACATTAATGAACACTGATTTATTAAGGTAGTTAGGAAACGAAATCATTAAAAAGTTTTTCAAAAACTTCGCCAGTAACCAACGTCTAACTAATTCGAATACTTTAATACAGTTTTCTGAATCTCGTCATACAAATCAGGCCTAGCCAAGTGACATTAACCTTGAAGTTAATGTTGTCATACAAATCAGGCCTAGCCAAGTGACATTAACCTTGAAGTTAATGTTGTCATATAAATCAGGCCTAGCCACGTGACATTAACCTTGAAGTTAATCTCGTCATACAAATCAGGTCTAGCCAAGCGACATTAACCTTGAAGTTAATATTGTCATACAAATCAGGCCTAGCTATGTGACATTAACCTTGAAGTTAATCTCGTCATACAAATCGGGTCTAGCCAAGTGACATTAACCTTGAAGTTAATCTCATCATACAAATTAGGCCTAGCTACGTGACATTAACCTTGAAGTAAGTCATGTGTGCTATTTCAATATATATTTATATAGAGAGAGTTTATTTATTTGTAGTTAAGCACAAAGCTACACAAAGGGCTATCTTGAAACCCGGTTTCAAGCGTTGTATGTCCGCAGACATGCCGCTGAGCCACTGGGGGGGCATATATATAGAGATTAAATTGAAGGTTCTTTGTTTCGTTAGCATTCTTTATATTAGTTTTAAAAGCCTAGTTTTTAAATTTTACTCAAACCTTTAAAACCCTTTTTTCATACCTAATCGTGACAACAAATCAATTTTAAAATGTAATTATAAATGCCTGTATTCTCTAAAGATCAGTTGTGGAAGAGTGACAACTCTAGGCCTAAGGGTTTTTCACTTGTCTCTTGATCGTCTGATAGAATTTCCTTTAAGCCTAATAGTTTTTCATTTGTTTCTCAGTAGTTTCATACGAATCCTTTAAGTCTAACTTTTCTTCACTTGTTTCTGATCATTTGATAATACCCTCTTCAACCTAATAATTCTTTATTTGTGTTTCTTGGTCGTTTGATAACACTCACTAAGCCTAATTGTTTTTCATTTCTTTCTCTGTCGTTTGACAGGTCTCCTCTAAGCCTAATTTCTACAGGGGTGGTTAATTTAGTATGATTACTGAGTGAGATAGAGCGTGTCAACATTAAGCTATAAAAACTGCATGAGTAAATTATTAGTAAATCACAAATAAAGCTGAGAAGAGATTATTCTATTCTATATTCTTCTGTAAATACTCAACAAGGGTTGAAGAATAGACTATGATAACATACAGTTAGTGAAGGATATAGTAAGGATGTCTATGTAAGCTTCGTAAACATTCCAATAGATAACCATAAGTAACGGATTAAAGACATCATGCTTTGCATTAATCCGCATAAAGAGAAGAAAAATTCATTACAATATACGTGTACTTGTTACATTGTTCACTGATAATAGCCGTACAATCTCTGTTGTCA
>NW_013681036.1:0-2789 GCF_000517525.1 Limulus polyphemus
ATAGTTATTTGGACAATGTATAACAATAAATTATTCTTTCTGTTTCTGTAAACAAAAATTTAACTGTTGAGGAATACTTACCGTCTTGAAATAGTCGCAGTGATTGAACGGTGTGAAGATCACTTCCGTAAATCATGGAACCGTCAACGCAACTGGTGGGAGAATTTAACTGATCCCGGGGTCCTAAGATTAAGAGTTATTTTAAAGATAAACTATACATTTAATTAACCTAAAGAAACATTCTCAAGTTGCTTACTTCCTCTGTGTTTAATACTAGAAAATGAAGCGTCTAGAGAAATAACTTTGGGGTAAGTTGATATTTCAGTGACGTCTTTCAAGAAATGTTTCTAAAGAACTCTACATGATGAAGAGGTTAGCATAGAGTCCAAAACATTGATTCCAACACCACGAAAAAGGAATGAGTGGTCCATATGAAACTATTCATATTTTCAGCGACTTTTTCTTACACATCGATATTCTATGATAGTGTATCTCTCCAAATTGATGTTATGGAGTAATAACGTACAAAGAAAGAAACGTTTAACATGTTTAATATACAAAAATCAACTGAACTACAATCCATAGGTGAAAAGGTATTAATTTAACTGTTATGAAATTCAGGAATAATTCAGTAAAATTATTGTTTCTGACTATTTTCTCATATTTTTTAAACTAATATCTCATTATATACTAATTGTCCAAAACCTTGCGCTAAAGAAATATACAATGCACGATTAACCTGGAAGTTTAATTTTATTATACTTTGTTCGTTATTGCTTTTGAAAACTAAATAGTTCCTTGAACTAAACATAGAAGAATCAAAAGTTGATGCTATCAAGCTAACATAGTCCATTATAAGAAAAGGAAAAGCTAATCCTCAATACCTGCGGCGCTTCAAATACTTTTAGGCAGAATTAGAGTCAATTAATATATGAGAACTTTTCCCTTTTTATTAGCTATATTTTTGTGCGCCAACAATACCAAGCGTGTGGCACGCGTGTACCCGATTCGATTTTATTACTAATTAGGATCTCTACCAGCCTACCATCAAATTGAAATTCTTTCAGACACGATTAGAGTAAATTAAACTATGCGACCTTGGGCTTGGTCAAATACATCAATCGAAAATGTTGGACCTCCTTATTCCAAAACTGTAATTTTTACTCCAATCCGTCATGAGATGAAGGAGTTATAAGCTAAAAGTTTGTACTTGAAAAAAAAAACTCGGAGTCATTGTATGAGTCGCTATGTCGCGGTTAAAAACTAACTGTTTCAAATTGAATGCTAAATAAAAACGTTTGGATAAAGCATAAATAATACCCTTACACAAAAATGTATAATAATTATGAACAATTCTTATATGTCAAGGAATTAGTAGGTCAATAATTGAACAAGAAGAATATTTTAGCAATATTGAACAAGAATACTGAACAAGGAGACTTTTTGCATCTACAACATTTTTTTCAATTAATAATGACCAACGTTGCTATTGATAAAAAATATTTATAACGATGCAAAGAAAATCCTAACTGATAGAGAAAAAATCAAATATTGTAACCATATCCATTAATCACTAAATAATAAAATTTATGGAATCTTATCGTAAGGTTTTAATAGCAAGAATCAATCTGAAATATTTATTATATTCAAAGGAGGCTTCAAACTAACTTTAAGAATTAGTTCAAATACAAATATTCATCTAAGAGAGTGCAAAGAAGAGAATCCTTGTTCTTAGACTTGTATCAAACGCCAATGTCAAGACTTATGTTGAACAAGTATAATATCTAAATCACATTTTCTTTCCAGAAACACAACTATATTTACTCACCAAGATTTTCTCAGCTTAATAATAGCTTAAGAGCTTACCCAGTGAGCATTTTGGACAGCTGGCAGACCTTCGGAAATTCATGCATCTTTCATTAAATTGACTAAAGAATTGATCATCTTGAGGAATTTCGATCGGAAGGCATCGTGTATCATTGATATGCTCTGAATCGCAGCAGTCCATGCGTTCAGCTCCATCTTGACGATTAAAATGAAAATGTTAAATGCAAATATTAGTATAGATTCCACTTCAAACAACTGACCATTCCCGGATATTTTCAAAACCTAAAACACATGTCACGATAATGAATGTATCTTAATTATGTAATGGTTTTTGGATCTAAACATTATTATTGAAATGATGTAATTTTCCCTACAAGAAAACTTAAAACAGCAAATCATTAAATAATTCGCTGTGTTAATTCATTCACGAGAGAAAATATCCCCGTATTCCAACTGGTAAATTGTGATTAAGTTTAAACGATGTTCATAATTCCATTGAACCTTTTGATTATATAATAAGAGTTTGATGATTTTTATCTGATTTAATGTTTAATTGTTTATTGTTTTTTCTAATGTTGTTAATGTTAATGTTCTAATGTTAACGCTACCATATTTGAAACACGAAAATAACAGAATACTGGGATTACAAATATAGTATATTTCTGTTAGAACAATAAAATTAAAATTGTGAAGTTGTTAAGGTATATATTTCAACACCATTAACGTTTCTAAGTATCCTCATATTTAGACTGACTTTGATACTTTATTCCCGCTCAGCTAATTGTACTGGCTTAGCTGACGGAAAATAAGATTTAAATTATTGTACCTCACGTGATTATACATCTATATGTAAACAGAAAGAGAGAAGATAAAAAAACAAAGAAAATTGAGATCTACCTCCAAGTATCACTTCCTCTTCTGGGGCGCTGTTAAATGGAGCGAGGGCACTGTCATGATCCATG
>NW_013681036.1:3620-5089 GCF_000517525.1 Limulus polyphemus
GCGCTGTCATGATCCATGAATTGACCCCACACCATCAGAAATATAATTGTAACAAGTATTAATATTATGTGGATAGAGGGGAGGCTGATGAAATCCAAATAATAGAGTTTCTCTAGACATAATAATTGTAAACAATCATAAGCTTGTTTTTTGCTCATTTATTTTTACATTGAAATATATATCACAATAATCTACACAGTTAGCAATACGAATATAAATCTAAAATTATAAAAGTAAAATGCTTTCTGACAATATTAAAGTCTCTTTTATCTTTTACTTGTAAGAAAAAAATACTGAATATATATATACCAAAAACCGACATTTCTGGAAAACTACTACTACGTTTTTTGAAAAGGAAGTTTTGCTTTTTTTTGTCAATGCTACTAGTACGAAAAATAAATTTTGTACCTTCACAAGTTTGATCTGACTAAAGTTACATTTTACTGGTTTTGAAATACCTTCATAAATTTATACCAAAAGTGCACTAATCAGTGTAACACTCACCGTCAGCGTATTTGGCTGGAAGAAGTCTTGTCAAACAGGTGAAAGCAGAACCGTCTTTAGGAGATTGTAAACGGTTACACGTTCCGTCAAATTCCCGGTATTTTTGTGCACAACTACACGTTTTTTGCTCTTCATCTTCACTGAACATACTTCCCAACTTGCTTGATTTTAAACTGACATCGGCTAAAGCAGAAACTTCTTCGCTCTTTAACCCTAACCTATAAGAAAGGTAAAGATAGTATCCATTTCATTCCAGAAATAAAGAGCTAATGGACATTCAGTCACATGACCACGTACCTTTTACACTGTCACGTCCAGTAAAACTTTTGACTTCAAACTTCAAAGTGTAGTACAGAGAACATAATTTTTCCCTCGCCACAGTGAAATATATTTAGTAGCATTTCGTATATTTTTCTTGTGTTTGTTTATATAAGAGCTAATGGTAGAATCTAAAGTAATTTTTCTAAATACCGCTTTTATGTATTTTTGTTTATATGCCTGTTTAGTCAAATATGAAAGATATTATTAGAAAACTTACTTTCTAGCCAAAACCTTTGTCGTTTCTTCAAATACATTGGCTTTTTCAACCATCTTTGACACTCTGCTATCTCCTAACATTCGGTTATGGTAGGTTGTCATGGCTGAACATTGTGAGAGAGAAGACTTTCTACCTGCTTCTGTAGAGAAATTGCTTTTGTAGAACCGGATGCAAGATCATTTAATTTGATTTTGGACTATAACATTCATAAACAGCAAATACATAGTAACCCAAAATATTAAAGAAAACTGTATAATTAAAGTGAATAGTAAAATGTGTCCCAGAAGAAAAATATCCATAAAAAACACACATATATGTATATATTTACTGAATCTTTCATCTACCGTTATATGCTAAATCAAACGTTAAATATCTACGTTTACTGACTGATTGAAAATTTCCATAGGATTTGTTATCATCATATTTT
>NW_013681037.1:0-1705 GCF_000517525.1 Limulus polyphemus
ATAATGTCCGATGCCGATTGAATAATAAATAATACCGGAAATAAACTTCAGACCTGAATTAGTTCTTCCTCTCTATCTATCTTAATTCGTCTCCCGATGGGTCATGGGGTAAGTTTACGGTTTCTTAAGATGCTAAAATCCGGGGTTTGATTCTTCGCGGTGGGCAAAGTGCAGATATCTCATTGTGCACCTTTGTACTGAGAAAGCAGGAAGAACCATCTATCGTAATTTATATTTGTCTAATATATTTGGGTATGGGTGATTGTTTAGTTAGCCCATCATTCTAGTGTATTTGTAAACGAGTCTGATTGTTGTATCAGCCCAAGATTTTCGTACCTTTGTCAATGCGTCTGATTGCTCTGCTATCACGATATTGTCGTATACCTCAATATCCCGTTAGCAAGAAAAACAAGTTACAATTTTCAGGCTTTTTGCTTTGTTCTTAGGTGTTTCTCAAGATCTCATGACTTAGAAGAAACAAAATTGTTATATTTGTTAAAGAAAATTAAGAGATGAAAATAAAACGCAAATGTTTCATGCAGTGCTACCTTAATTTGAGGCTTTACATTATGAGAAGTTTATAGATGTCGCTGTCTTATTTTATTTGTGATATCTGTGAATATTTTGTTAATAATTCAAATAATTCATGTTGAAAAGCAGAGGTTATTTAGATGTACAGAAAACTAATTGCATTTGAGCATCGTACAGTGCTCAGTTTTGTTTGTTCATCCTCTTCGCTTCCCTGTCTTTTCCTTTTGCTTGCTCACAACAATTGCTTCAACTTCGTACAGTACTTTTGAAAGTGCATACAGCATTAAAACACAAGATATTGATTCTAAACCATCTTCATTAGAATAATCTTTCATAGGTGCCAGTCTCCCCAAATTTGGAAACACACACTGTAAGTGTGAAGCTTAATTGTGACAAACACTTATATACTGATAAGTAAGCGTTAAGCTGATTTTTGGCAAACACGTTTTTGTTTATCTTTTGACTTAATTGTTCGTAAGGACTGTTAATTCATTAGTTACATAACTGGAATCTTTTCTGAAATAATGTATGCATATATCATTTTCCAAAAAACGGTTCAGTTTACGTTGAAACGAAATCTTACGTGTTCGCAGGCTCAGTCCTTGTTTGACATATATTTATTAAAGCACTTTATTACTCTATGCGTTTTGTAGTTGTTTTTCTTTTAAAGAAGAAGACATTGTAATGGAACTCATTTCTACCTCACGACGACAAAACAAAAAGAGGTAGTCACCTAAATTATAGTGTACGTATGTGCGTATCTAAATAATTGTGTTTTAGAGAATTGTGAGTAATAAACCTCATCGGTATATACTGGCCTAATCATGGCATAGCGGTAGACCTTTTTTCATAAACCAGAATTTTTCGAAATAATATATACAATAATGGAAGTGGTTATGGCACAACGTTAGTTATACACATACAGTAGTTACAAACAAAGAGTATGCACCTATATGGTGAATTTATTAATGATGCGAAACAGTATCACAGAAAATACGAAAGGAAGGCGAATAAGTTATACAATTCATTAGTATTTTATATGCGAGCTCTTTACTTTACAGAAAATATAACACCTTGTTTCCATACTGCCATACTGTTTATCAATGTACGATTGTGGAATATTTTCCAAAATGCCCTGTAATGCAGCCACGCTGTTTGGCTGTCTTTTGAACCC
>NW_013681037.1:2610-4413 GCF_000517525.1 Limulus polyphemus
AGTGAGTGATTATTTTATGTCGGAAAGAGCTATTACATACTCTTCCCAAAAAATATCAGTTTTCGGTAAAATCACACTACCTACGCAACGCTAAATAATATCAGAATGTATTTCTGATACATGTCGTTCCACTGTGGTTGTCACGTGACCTGCTGACTTGCATATTCAAAATCGTTTTAATATAATCTACTCAAACTTCTGTAAATGTCTCAAACATTTTCGAAAATAAAAAGCAAACAAATAGAATATCACAAAGGTAAAGTGGCGCTGTTTTTAATGTTAATATTAACATCATTGTCGAGTAATCTCTTTATTTTTGGCACAATCTCTAAGGTACAAAAACTATTTATTACACTCTCCTTCTTTTAAATGTTAAGAATAAAACAACTGTTGTGTTATCTATCAATGTACACATATAGATTTTCGTACTCCGTTAATAAGATTGAATAAAATGAAGTATTTTCTTCCATAATTAACTGGTAACCTTGAGGACTTATAACGCTAAAATCTGGGGTTTGATCCATGCGATGTTCACAGAGTAGATAGCCAATTGTGCAACTCTGCGCTTAACAACAAACAAATAATACATAATTCAAACACTTCTCAGCCTGGAACAATTAATTCTACGTTATTTGTTAACTTGTTAACCAGCCACGGCCACGATTACAAGCAATATATGCAACGCTTTTCACTAATTTTACTATTAACTCATCATAAAGTTTATTCAAAGCTTACTTTGAATTCTAATTCATTGCTCCGTAATATTTTTCATTGGACAAAAATCAGAAAAAACATGTTTTTCCAGCAGAACACTTATCGGATCGATGACATGGAAAGGCGTTGTAAAGTTTTAACGTATTAATTTAAAACTACAACCTCTTTCATGAATGTCAGGGTGTCAGAGTTGGAAAACAATGACAACATCTGGTTTCATGAATTTACCATAGTGGGTAACTCAGACAAAAATCTGGCGATTGGGCAGTCCATGGTTTGATGACTGCGGCTCTCTTATAGTTTGACAAACTTGAGTGTAACATTCCTTGCAGTGTGGATAGGTGCATTGTCATCACCAAAAGAACGAAGATCCTACATTCTAGGGGACCTCTTGATGAACAGCAGTTTTTCTGACTTTCAGAATAATGATTGAATTGAATTCATAATTACGTTTGTTTCTTGTTAAGCATAAAGCTACACAATAGGCTATATGTGCTCCGCCCACTGCGGGTATCGAAGCCTGATTTTTAGCTTTATAAATCCTCAGGCTTACCGCTGAACCACTCATTCTATAATAAAAATCGATTTGGTCTCTTACATGTTGGATGTTGATAGTTTGATTACATTATCCCCTATTTATTACTTTTTCATTAATTAAAAAAAACTTTTTAACAGCAGCCATTGATTTTCGAAATAAAAGTTATACGTAAATCAGACAAACAACTTAAAATAACATATCACTTAGTTGTCACTAAAATATTTACAGTTTAAACAGTATCACGAGATTTAGAGATTTATCTCGTAAGGAAAGCAAAAATAGAACACGAAACGAAAATATTTGATTTTTTTTTAGTTGGTTCAATATTCATTTTAATCTTTTCGACGAAAAATAACAAATACATATGGAAAATAGTAATTACAACCAGATGAGTCGATAATATCCGTCAATGTATGACCTGAAAATTATGGAAATGTCTCGTGTTGCTGTTTTCTTACTTCTTTGCTTCTCCTATACTCTGTCGACCCGGCATGGCCAGGTGGATAAGGCGCTCAACTCACAATCTGAGGGTCGCGGGTTCGAATCCGCAT
>NW_013681037.1:5118-5867 GCF_000517525.1 Limulus polyphemus
CAAAAATATTCAATTTGCACTAAAGTTTTTAAAATATGAAGATGTCCATTTTGTGCGCAATCCAAAGATCGTGAGATGAATATTTGTTGCTACTGATATTTTGGTCTTAGCGTCGATATTCACTGCTAGTATTCTTCATGATTTAAAATAGGCAGATTTGCTTTGGGCAATCACTTCCATATCTACACTGTCTTGTAGAAGCTCTATGCACGTGTATATTTAGAAACAACAAAAAAAGATATCTGGCTTTTCATTTCGGGAGCTGCTTTATTTAAAGGACGATTCAAGGAAAAATGAAAAAAAAAACTGTGGGGGGAACTGCATTTGTTGGTACTGCTTTCAATCGTGTATGACTAACACTAGATGTCTCATGAATACACGCCTTTAAAATATGATGCTCTACAACATAGGTTTGACAGACAGGCAGACAGATACAACTGGATTACATTCTGATGTAAGAAGTAGTTCTGCTAGAATACAGCTTAGAGTTTTTAAACGTTTGTGCTTCAAGAAAACAAAATATGTAATGTTAACAATTTATACAAGCATATCTACAAAAAATTTTAGTTTCTACTCACTGTCCGGTCGCGTCTTCGAATCCCCGTCACACCAAATATGCTCGGCCTTTCAGCCGTGGGGGGCGTTATAATGTGAAAGTCAATCCAATATTATTATTTGGTAAAAGAGTAGCCCAAGAGTTGGCGGTGGATGGTGATGACTAGCTGCCTTCCCTCTAGTCTTACACTGCT
>NW_013681038.1:0-2103 GCF_000517525.1 Limulus polyphemus
CCTAGTTGTTAATGGCGCAGTTGTACCAAGTAAGGCTAAAGATGATTATGGTGGTTATAAATTCGGTAACTAGAGTTACCCTTAGGTGTTCATGGAGTAGTTGTACCAAGTAAGGCTGAAGATCAGTTTGGTGGTTATAAATTCGGTAACTAGAGCTACAACTAGCTGTTCGTGGAATTGTTGTACCAAGAAAGGCTAAAGATGAGTATGGTGGTTATAAGTTCGGTAACTAGAGTTACACCTAGGTGTTCGTGGAGTTGTAGTACCAAGTAGGGCTTAAGGTAAGTTCGATGGTTACACATGCGCTAACTAGGTGTGCATGAAGTAGTTGTATCAAGTAAGGCTAAAGACGAGTATGTTGGTTATAAATTCACTAATTAGAGTTACACCTAGTTGTTCATGGAGCGTTGTACCAAGTAAGGCTAAAGATGATATGGTGGTTATAAATTCGGTAACTAGAGTTACACTTAGGTGTTCATGGAGTAGTTGTACCAAGTAAGGCTGAAGATCAGTATGGTGGTTATAAATTCTGTAACTAGAGCTACAACTAGCTGTTCGTGGAATTGTTGTACCAAGAAAGGCTAAAGATGAGTATGGTGGTTATAAGTTCGGTAACTACAGTTACACGTAAGTGTTCATGGAGTAGTTGTACCAAGTAAGGCTAAAGATGAGTATGGTGGTTATAAATTCGTAACTAGAGTTACACCTAGGTGTTCATGGAGTAGTTGTACAAAGTAAGGCTAAAGATGAATATGGTAGTTATAAATTCCGTAACTAGATTTTCAAGTAAGTGTTCATGGATTAGTTGTACCCAGTAAGGCTAAATATGAACATGGTAGTTATAAATTCCGTAACTGGAGTTACACGTAAGTGTTCATGGAGTAGTTGTACCAAGTAAGGCTAAAGATGAGTATGGTGGTTATAAATTTTTTAACTAGAGTTACACCCAAGTGTTCATGGAGTAGTTGTACCAAGTAAGGCTAAAGATCAATTTGGTGGTTATAAATTCGGTAACTAGAGTTACATCTAGGTGTTGATGGATAGTTTTACCAAGTAAGGCTAAAAATGGATTTGATGGTTATAAGTTCGGTATCTAGAGTTACACCTAAGTGTTCATGGAGTAGTTGTACCAATAAGGCTAAAGATGAGTATGGTGGTTATAAATTCTGTAACTTGAGTTACACGTAGGTGTTCATGGATTAGTTGTACCAAGTAAGGCTAAAGATGAGTATGGTGGTTCTAAATTCTGTAACTAGAGCTACACCTAGGTGTTCGTGGAGTAGTTGTTCCAAGTAAGGATAAAGATGAGTATGGTGGTTATAAATTCGTAAACTAGAGTTACACCTAGGTGTTCATGGAGTAGTTGTACCAAGTAAGGCTAAAAATGAGTATGGTGGTTATAAATTCCGTAACTAGAGTTACACCTAGGTGTTCATGGAGTAGATGTACCAAGTAAGGCTAAAGAAGAGTATGGTGGTTATAAATTCAATTACTCGAGTTACACCTAGGTGTTCGTGGAGTTGTTGTACCAAATAACGCTAAAGATGAGTATGGGGTAACACATTCGGTAACTAGAGTTATACCTAGGTGTTCATGGAGTAGTTGTATCAAGTAATCCTAGAGATGAGTATGGTAGTTATAAATTCGGAAACTAAAGTTACACCTAAGTGTTCATAGAGTAGTTGTACCAAGTAACGCTAAAGATGAGTTTGGTGGTTATAAATTCGGTAACTAGAGTTTCACATAGGTGTTCGTGGAGTTGTTGTACCAAGTAAGGCTAACAATGAGTATGGTGGTTACAAATTCGGTAACTAGACTTACATCTAGGTGTTAAAGGAGTAGTTGTTCCAATTAAGGCTAAAAATGAGTATGGTGGTTATAAATTCTTTAACTAGAGTTACACCTAGGTGTTCATGGAGTACTTGTATCAAGTAACGCTAAAGATGAGTATGGTGGTTATAATTTCGATAACTATAGTTACACCTAGGTGTTCGTGGAGTTGTTGTACCAAATAACGCTCAAGATGAGTATGAAGGTTAAACCAGACTTAAACCTAAGTGTTCATGGAGTAATTGTTCCAAATAACGCTAAAGATGAGTATGG
>NW_013681038.1:2594-4745 GCF_000517525.1 Limulus polyphemus
CCATACTCATCTTTAGCGTTATTTGGAACAATTACTCCATGAACACTTAGGTTTAAGTCTGGTTTAACCTTCATACTCATCTTGAGCGTTATTTGGTACAACAACTCCACGAACACCTAGGTGTAACTATAGTTATCGAAATTATAACCACCATACTCATCTTTAGCGTTACTTGATACAAGTACTCCATGAACACTTAATTGTAACTCTAGTTACAGAATTTATAACCACCATACTCATCTTTAGGCTTACTTGGTACAACTACTCCATCAACACCTAGGTGTAACTCTAGTTACCGAATTTATATCCAACATACTCATCTTTATCCTTACTTGGTACAACTACAACATAAACACCTAGGTGTAATTCTAGTTACCGAACTTATAACCACCATACTCATCTTTAGCTTTTCTTGGTACAACAATTCCACGAACAGCTAGTTGTAGCTCTAGTTACTTAGCTATTCGTGGAATTGTTGTACCAAGTAAGGCTTAAGATGAGTATGGTGGTTATAAATTCGGTAACTAGAGTTACATCTAATTGTTCATGGAGTAGTTGTAACAAGTAAGGCTAAAGATGAGTATGGTGGTTATAAATTCGGTAACTAGAGTTACACCTAGGTGTTCATGGAGAAGTTGTACCAAGTAAGGATAAAGATGAGTATGGTGGTTATAAATTCTGTAACTAGAGTTACACCCAAGTGTTCATGGAGTAGTTGTACCAAGTAAAGCTAAAGATCAATTTGGCGGTTATAAATTCGGTAACTAGAGTTACACCTAGGTATTTATGGAGTAGTTGTACCAAGTAAGTCTAAAGTTGAGTATGGTAATTATAAATTCTGTAACTAGAGTTACACTTAGGTGTTTATGTAGTAGTTGTACCAAGTAAGGATAAAGATGAGTATGTTGGATATAAATTCGGTAACTATAGTTACACTTAGGTGTTTATGAAGTAGTTGTACCAAGTAAGGCTAAAGATGAATATGGTGGTTATAAATTCGGTAACTAGAGTTACACGTAAGTGTTCATGGAGTAGTTATACCAAATAAGCCTAAAGATGAGTATGGTGGTTATAAATTCTGTAACTAGAGTTACACCTAAGTGTTCATGGAGTAGTTGTACCAAGTAACGCTAAAGATGAGTATGGTGGTTATAAATTCGATAACTATAGTTACACCTAGGTGTTCGTGGAGTTGTTGTACCAAGTACGGCTAACGATGAGTATGGTGGTTACAAAATCGATAAGTGGAGTTACACCTAGTTATTTATGGAGTAGTTGTACCAAGTAAGGCTAAAGATGATAATGGTGGTTATAAATTCGGTAACTAGAGCTACACCTGTTTGTTCGTGGACTTGTTGTACCAAATAACCCTAAAGATGAGTATGGTGGTTACACATGCGCTAACTAGGTGTGCATGGAATTGTTGTATCAAGTAAGGCTAAAGACGAGTATGTTGGTTATAAATTCAGTAACTAGAGTTACACCTTGGTGTTCATGGAGTAGTGGAACCAAATAAGACTAAAGGCGAGTAGGTTGGTTATAAATTCAGTAACTAAAGTTACACCTTGGTGTTCATCGAGCAGTTGTACCAAGTAAGGCTAAAGACGAGTATGTTGGTTATAAATTCAGTAACTAGAGTTACACCTAGGTGTTCATGGAGTAGTGGAACCAAGTAAGGCTAAAGTCGAGTAGGTTGGATATAAATTCGGTAACTAGAGTTACAACTAGTTGTTCATGGAGCAGTTGTACCAAGTAAGGCTAAAGATGAGTATGGAGGTTATAAATTCGGTAACTAGAGTTACACTTAGGTGTTCATGGAGTAGTTGTTCCAAGTACGGCTGAAGATCAGTATGGTGGTTATAAATTCGGTGTAACTCTAGTTACCTAACTTATAACCAACATACTCATCTTTAGCCTTTCTTGGTAAAACTACTCCACGAACACCTAGGTGTAACTCTAGTTACTGAATTTATAACCAACATACTCGTCTTTAGCCTTACTTGGTTCCACTACTCCATGAACACCTAGGTGTAACTCTAGTTACTGAATTTATAACCAACATACTCGTCTTGAGCCTTACTTGATACAACTACTCCATGAACACCTAGGTGTAACTCTAGTTACTGAATTTATAACCAACATATTCGTCTT
>NW_013681039.1:0-3523 GCF_000517525.1 Limulus polyphemus
AGACCTGATACATTGTAACAATACCAAACATGAGTAAACCTGATACATTGTAACAATACCCAACATGAGTAGACCTGTTACATGATACTATGTACTAACAGACCATAACAGTATCATCCAAGAGAACTTCTGCTATACTAAACATGTAACACTCTAGAAATAGGCCGGGGCGGTCTAACTAAGGCCAACACTCTATTCCCTAACAATACCATGAATAAAAACTTACTAGAAAACAAGATTTATAAAACAATCGTTTTTTTTAATTATACATTGAACAATCTAGAAGTAATCTGGATAAGGCTGAAATTTTTCTCACTCCATTCTATAAATGTGTTTACCACCCAGTAGTTCCGAAACCTTTTATCACTGACGACACACTAACCCACTTACACTTGCCGCGACACACAGTTTAGAAACCATAAGCTACGAGGCGTACAAGCTAAGTTTGCAATAGTAAAAAGACTGCTCCTGTCTTTACATGTAAATATAATTATAGAATCATCAGATATGGTTTTCCGTTATAGGATATAACAGTTCCTGAGAGTAAGTTTGTTTGGTAATACATTGGTTAACTTACATGAAAAGCCACTTACAGTTTTCTATTTATTTATACAAGAACCAATCACTACATTTAAAGGAAAAAGCTAAACCTGACAAAGCAGCCAACCGATCAACTAAGCAATAGAAAGTTAAAGTATTACAGATAGTTGTCACGTATCGTTATGATTGTTGTCTTGATACCGGACTTTAAAAAAGTGTTCCACAAACAAACAACTTTGTACTGTTTGGTACAATGTTGCTCGATGAAGGCTCCAATCAAAGGAAATGGTCCATGGATATTTCCACCACTGAAGGTGTACAGAGGTAATGTTTTCACCCCTGTGTCTGTTTGTCAGAAAGATTTCTCGAAAACGGCTGAAAGAATTTAGACAAAAGTTGGTATACATTTGAACCATGACCCAAATTAGAAATGATTAGATTTTGGAGGGTCAAAGTCAGGAAAATCCAATATATTAACATCGAAACTGATTTTTCACACTATTTTTGCTCAATGAAACTGTAAAAACAAATCAGATTTTGGTGAAACTTGGCGGACATGTGTAGAATAATATTCCTTATTGTCCTGCGAAAAATGGTCTGTGTCCTGTGATAACTACGGACATACAGACACATTTTCTTACTTTTTTGTGAGACGAATATGGTCAACACTGCATGGCAGAAGCATGCATTTACTGAGTGCCCCTCTACTTTACAGTCTGTATAATTTTTCATACAGAAAAAGTTTTTCACTTGTATAATAAATAATGGAAGCCGAAACCTAAACTACAGTATGAAGAAGCTATAGGTATCTGCAGAAGATGAACGTAACACGCACACACCTTTAACTGAATTCAAAAGAAAGAATCATCATCATCAATGTCATCCACATCTTTAGGTCCTTCAATAACTGCTTTATCTACATCTCCTGAGATGTTAGTTGGTGTGTTCTCTGGGGGGAAAAAAAATATACATTTAGTGAATACACTAAGAATAATACATTTCCAAGAAATAAAACAATATTGAAATCTATCGTTTCTACAAATATTAGTTGTACGATTTCAAGACTTTTACTATAAGCATAAAAACAATTTTCTGAAGCAATGCTAGCTTATCTTTGGATTAAGTTTTCTCTAACATCAGACAATTTAATACAGAAACACCTTTGTTCCCTATCTAGCCAAAGGTGAGCTGCATGTTAAGATTTATAATTATTCAAGTTTAATAATAACAATTTGTATAAAAACACATTTACAGAGTATTACGTTCAGTTTCTAGTAAAAACAAATCAAAGTCTGAGAAAACATACAAAAACCTAGTACAAACAAGTAAACCTCCGGTAAATTTCACGTTCTAAGTATCTGCTGACTTGCAGCATTCTGTAGTTTATTCAATTCTGAACAGATTATTTATCTCCAGTCAGTAGCATAGCTTTAAAACAAATTGTAAAATATCCACTACTCAGAGTTGGGAACCTTACCTGGTTGAATTAGTATACGTGTAACTATAAACCTGGCACCACTAGAGAATGAGACAGTTAGTTTCTTTAGATACAGACGGTGAAGATTGAAGAGTAAAAACCTTTACCTATCACATGAGACAATTCCTTTACATTCCTTTCTCTTAATGCAGAACGACGAGCTCTGTCTCCAGAAGCACTCTTCCTCTCTCCAAATCTGCTCCCCAGTGGAGTATCTGTATCCTCCTCCTGTATCTCTGTCTCTGTACTGGTTCCTTGGAGCTGGTCCTCACCTACAGAAAAGTTTTGTTTTACCAAAAATCATAAATTTATGCCTTAAATCAGTGTGTTCAAGAGAAACCTATGTATCTGATAGAAACTTCATATTAATAGAATGAAGAGTATGTATAGATTTTACAGTAAGTTGTTACATTTTCTCTGTAAAATAAAACCACGTAGCCCAACTGGCAATAAAGAACTAAAACCAACTAGATAAGGCATTTCTAAGTAAACGATAATTACAAAAAAACATTATAGAATATTCTCTTTATTACATATAAATACAGAAAAGTTAACTCTGTCCTTCACTTGCAGCTACTGAGTATACTGTCTTGTTAAATACAGACAAGTTAACTCTGTCCTTCACTTGCAGCCACTGAGTATACTGTCTTGTTAAATACAGACAAGTTAACTCTGTCCTTCACTTGCAGCTACTGAGTATACTGTCTTGTTAAATACAGACAAGTTAACTCTGTCCTTCACTTGCAGCTACTGAGTATACTGTCTTGTTTAGTACAGACAAGTTAACTCTGTCGTTCACTTGCAGCTACTGAGTATACTGTCTTGTTTAGTACAGACAAGTTAACTCTGTCCTTCACTTGCAGCTACTGAGTATACTGTTTTGTTTAGTACATGAAGGACAGAGTTAACTTGTCGTTGCAGCTACTGAGTATACTGTCTTGTTAAATACAGACACATAAAATATCTCCATGAGTTTCTTGAGTCTATGTGTTTTGAAGAACGTTCATATATTTTAAATGTTGTTGATTATTGAGTTACAACATTCTTATATGTTAATATGATATGAGTAACATGAGATGAATATGTTATACAGAATATGATATGAGTAACATGAGATGTCTATGTTATATATAACATGATATGAGTAACATGAGATCAATATGTTATACAGAATATGATATTAGGAACATGAGATGTCATGTTATACAGAATATGATATGATAAGTAACATGAGATGTCTATGTTATATGTTAATATGATATTAGTAGCATGAGATGTCTGTTATATGTTAATATGATATGATAAGTAACATGAGATGTCTATGTTATATGTTAACATGATATTAGGAACATGAGATGTCTATGTTATATGTTAATATGATATTAGTAACATGAGACGTCTATGTTATATGTTAATATGATATTAGTAACATGAGATGTCTATGTTATATGTTAATATGATATTAAGTAACATGAGATGTCTATGTTATATGTTAATATGATATTA
>NW_013681039.1:4540-5270 GCF_000517525.1 Limulus polyphemus
ATTAGTCACATGAGACATCCATGTTATATGTTAATATGATATTAGTAATATGAGACATCCATGTTATATGTTAATATGATATTAGTAATATGAAAATTATTTAACGAACACTCACTCTCAACCTTAGCTGCAGCCTTGACACTAAGATGTCCTCCTTTATTAAGTCGATCCACCAAGGACGAAATGTGTTTCTTCAACTTGATTATGTCTTTGGGAATAGTTAGGGACGGAGTAGTAGCATGCATTTCCTTTCCTGGACGAGCTAGACAAGTTCGTAGAATATAACTCACAGCTACATCTGTCTTTTCTTCCCATCCCTACCACATAAAAAACATTTATATAAGACACACAATACCTCTAGACACTTCGTTTAATAAAACTACTGGACGTAATAATGAAGATGGCTAAGCAAGTTCACTCAGCTTTCCAAACAATATGACTAAACATTTACTAAAACTGCTAGAAAAACAAATTAATCAAAGGATTTGAAAACTTCAAATACAAAAAAATAATACTCTCAGTATAACCAACTGTTGAAAGTTTAAAGTAACTTGTTGGTTGAGAAATAAGCAAAAAGTTATTTACATTTTTACTTTTATGGAACATACAAGTCTTCGCAACAATGTATAATCATATGTAACCATCTGAAGTTTGTAATGTCTCAACATGTGGAATCATAACAAAGTGTCTAATCTTATGTAACCATCTGAAGTTTGTAATGTCTCAACAT
>NW_013681040.1:0-1517 GCF_000517525.1 Limulus polyphemus
GTGTAACAACGAAGTTATATAGTGTAATACGTGTAATAAAACACAATTTTTACTACTAATATTTCCAACAACATTTATTTTTATATCTTAAAGTACAGGTTAATGTTCAATATTGATACAGAAGGAAACAATATGTGTTTGAAACAGGTACATTCAGCATGACAAGAATCATTAGGTACAAGTGGAAGATGATTGTCAAATTCCATGTAAAATTCCTTCAATTTGTAATAAGAACAATAATCTAATTATGACTGTTTTATGCTGAAACAAGCTGCCTGATAGACATGATGCTAACTTAAAATCTAATATATTTGTGATGTGCTGAATAGAAATTGGAAACAGTGAACAACATTTTATAGCTAAGTTTCATATCTTGAAATTAGGTTATTTTGAATATTTGCTTAAGGCTATACAAGGGCTTTCTGCATTAGCCATCCCTAATTGTAAACTGATAAGACTAGAGGAAAGGCAGCTAGTCAACAGAAAATGTTTGGGCTGCTCTATTTAAATAATGGTACTCAGTCATCAAACAAATGGTCCCAAAGTAGGGGATACAAACCTTCAGATTCACAGTCTGATATTACGAGCCAGTAGACAATGTCTGGCTCAGGTTTGAAACTGAAGTGTAGATATTTGTCTATATTTTGATGAAATTATTCACAACAAGAGAAAGCTAGATATTCCAATTCCAGACAATTACACTTTCAAAACTTAGCTGAAAATAACTGTTTTAAAAATAATTCATTTTATAATACGTTTCACTGCAGTACGACTTTCATCACATATTTGAAGTTTTCTGTCTAACTCATGCTAATACGTCAAATGTTTGGATAAAAATTAAAATAATGTGATGAGTTTCAGTCAATGAAATATTGGAGATTTTCTGCCAGTTATGAAAAAAAAAAATTTTAATGGCTTGAATAAGTTACTAAAATTGTCAACTTCAACTAACAACAAACTATAAAACTTGTCAAGTTTTAGTTTCCTAAAACCAAATACATAAAAATTTTTAAAATGTCAACTTCTCAAATTTCAGCAAACATAGACCCAATATTACATCACACAACTTCTCCTACATACTGAGATTCATTTACTGAAGAATCAACTTCTTATGTGAAAATAAAACAACCTTTGTTTCCTGCATGAATAAGACATTTTCCACTCAAATACTGACTACTCTTACATCAATATATATTTTTATCACCAGCTAAAATTTGTCATACTACTTCAAACCTAGTCTTAATGTAGTAAAAAAACATTTTAATCAAGTCACCTGAAAGTAAAAATAATCATCCAATCATATTTAGACAAAAAAATAATCATCCAATCATATTTAGACTAAAAATAATCATCCAATCATATTTAGACTAATAATTTGAAACAAAGCACCCTGATAAGTTTACACATCTGAACGTTTCATACAAGCAACTGACTGATGTTTTCAATAATTCAGAATGGACAGCTGTAGACTTCCAATCACAAAAGAGTTTATATATATATATATATATATATATATA
>NW_013681040.1:2409-5144 GCF_000517525.1 Limulus polyphemus
AACATTACCACGTCTACAGTAACTATCAAAGGTAAAGTAACATTACCACGTCTACAGTAACTATCAAAGGTAAAGTGACATTACCACATTTACAGTATATGTCATTAGATAAAGTAACATTACCACGTCTACTGTAACTATCAAAGGTAAAGTGACATTACCACGTCTACAGTAACTATCAAAGGTAAAGTAACATTACCACGTCTACAGTAACTATCAAAGGTAAAGTGACATTACCACATCTACAGTAACTATCAAAGGTAAAGTGACATTACCACATCTACAGTAACTATCAAAGGTAAAGTGACATTACTACATCTAAAGTAACTGTCATCAGGTAAAGTGACATTACCACATCTACAGTATATGTCATCAGGTAAAGTGACATTACCACATCTACAGTAACTATCAAATGTAAAGTGACATTACCATATATACAGTAACTATCAAAGGTAAAGTGACATTACCACGTCTACAGTAACTGTCATCGGGTAAAGTGACATTACCACGTCTACAGTAACTATCAAAGGTAAAGTGACATGACCACGTCTACAGTAACTATCAAAGGTAAAGTGACATTACCAATTCCACAGTAACTGGCATTAGATAAAGTGGCATTACCACATCTACAGTAACTGTAAAAGGTAAAGTGGCATCTACTGTATATATCACCAAGTGAAGTGACACTGTTATAGTTGTTACAATTAACCTTAAAGTTTGTTATATTAACTTTTCATTGTGCATAAATTCTTAGTTTATCTTATTACCAATATTTATGAACCAATGCTTTCAGCCTACAGGAATTGTATTGTGAATAAAATAATACTTTATTCAGCTGTCACCGACACACAACCAATAGGGAATTCGTTTTTCAACATTCTAAAAGTGTAAAAATAAATATACATCAAAATCTACATTTGTGCAGAAAACCAACATTCACTCCCCTCTTAAGGCACCATGAGAAGCTGGATCGGTATTGTAGAGTTAAGTTGATACAAGAAGTTAGTTTAAAACAGTTCTCTACGGTTTTTAGGACTTTGAGTACAAAAATATATGTAAACTTTTCATTCAAGTACAAAACAGTTACATTGCAACAGATAGTCAATGAAGTCAGATGAAATGAATTAACAGCGACAAACCATCAATAATAAAGTTTATGATTTTACTGTTTACATGTGAATTGAGGCAGCCGTGTATCTTGCTTGCCCTCCCTGATGCCACTGGCTCGGACGATACTAAAAACAAAAGAAAATCACTTTTGCAATAGGAACACAAACACATGTATCACTTTGGTACAGACAGCAATAGGAACACAAACACGTGTATCACTTTCGTACAGACAGCAATAGGAACACAAACACGTGTATCACTTTGGTACAGACAGCAATAGGAACACAAATACATGTATCTGAACTTCATAATGAATTTCTCATGTTCTAAAATCTTAATAAAAGTTGTTTTCAGGTGGGTAATTTCATATTTTATAAAAATTAAAAACATTATTTCATGGTTTATATATTCTAAACAACACTCTCTCAACCTTTTAATAAACATCTGGGACACAAAACATTTTCAATAATCATCATTCTAACCCAATTTAATCACTTCCATTATTATAATTATTGGATATACAAGACTATTTAGTGTAAGAATTATTACTTAGATTATTTAGTTTTCATAACAAGGGTGTTAAAAGTAATTCTTTTAAAAAATTAGTTCTGACAAATTTCTTAAGTAACTCAGTACAAGTCGTATGTTGTTTATGCAGTTTAACTGTCGTACCAAGCTTTTGTAATATTGTTGGTATCATCTTACTTGAAGCTTCTAAGTTTTTCTCACTGACTGTAATATTGTCATCACTATAGGGTTAGATATTTCTAGATTTTTCTGTTGTTTGTTATAAGTATGTGCAGAAAGATAAGAAAACAAGGTAAGTGAGATTCAACTGGACTGATCTAAAACAACTAAACATCCTGGTCTTGTTCAATGACGAGGAACCCACTTTGAGACTAATAATGTGCTTGGAGACGGTTTGAATGGGTAATGAAGAAAAACTTTAATATAACAGCAAATGTACAACGGTTTGTGTTTCAGTCATTACAGTGTTTATAATAGAATATATCCACATGCTGGTCTTGTGTTTCAGTCATTACAGTGTTTATAATAGAATATATCCACATGCTGGTCTGGTGTTTCAGTCATTACAGTGTTTATAATAGAATATATCCACATGATGGTCTTGTGTTTCTGTCATTACAGTGTTTATAATAGAATATAGTCCACATGCTGGTCTGGTGTTTCAGTCATTACAGTGTTTATAATAGAATATATCCACATGCTGGTCTGGTGTTTCTGTCATTACAGTGTTTATAATAGAATATATCCACATGCTGGTCTTGTGTTTCTGTCATTACAGTGTTTATAATAGAATATATCCACATGATGGTCTTGTGTTTCAGTCATTACAGTGTTTATAATAGAATATATCCACATGCTGGTCTGGTGTTTCTGCCATTACAGTGTTTGTAATAGAATATATCCACATGATGATCTTGTGTTTCAGTCATTACAGTGTTTATAATAGAATATATCCACATGCTGGTCTGGTGTTTCTGTCATTACAGTGTTTATAATAGAATATATCCACATGCTGGTCTGGTGTTTCTGTCATTACAGTGTTTATAATAGAATATATCCACATGCTGGTCTGGTGTTTCTGTCATTACAGTGTTTAT
>NW_013681041.1:0-3226 GCF_000517525.1 Limulus polyphemus
AAGAACACAGATAGCTCTTTATGTAGCTTTGTGCATAATAGCAAACGTTTAACAAAATAACTTAAGTATTTCGGTGTTTTGTTATTCGTATCCATAGGTTTGTTTGTTTGTTGTAAAACAAAGTCATATTGGGTTATATGCTGGATCCATCTCGGGGACTCGAACCTCGGATTTTATCGTTGTAAGTCTGTAGACTTGCTGCTATCCCACCGGGGTACTGTATCCATACGTTGAAATGTGTATGTGTTTTGATTTATACTATATATAACCAACTAATCTAAAGTAACTTGTATTTCTTAAAGTTTTTAAGTATAACACATATTGTTATTTACTTAATTGTTTTAAAAAATAACGTACATGTTTCCTTAAATTAAAATAGTTCAAATATTACCTGTCGGTTTCCCAAGATATAAATTTGTTGTGTTGACCCTACATGTAAAATCTTTTGTCTGCAGTTGCCAGTCGCCCTTGATTTTAATTCAAATGTTCAAGGTATATTCAAATATATTATCATATTAAACACAAATATTTAACTAACAAGACTTATCGATAGTTGTCTTGTTTTGTTTTGATTATATTTAAATAATGAAAGTTTAACAAAAAATTAATTAAGATTAAAAATAATTACTTGAGTTAGTCAACAGATGGTGCTACTTGCTGCGAAGTGAAAGGCCTCACCCGAAGAACATTTTTCTTGCATCGTTTTTGTTTTGTTTTGAATTTATGCACAAAGCTACACAAAGGGCTATCTGTGCTCTGCCCACAAAACCCGGTTTCTAGCGTTATAAGTACGCAGACATCGTTTTTTATTCTTTAAAAGAATTTTTACAGCACAATTCCTTAGAGATGGTAGACATTTGTTTCTTAAATGGTGTGACTACAAAAAAAAAAATGTCTTTCATCAAAATTGTCAAACCAAGTAACATCAGTGAATCAGTTTGTTGACAAAATTATCTGAACGGAAAATATAATTATTATAAATGCAACTTGACAAAACTATTGTTATTGTGGTTTGTAGTTTCGTCAGGATCGGCAAGTTTTGTTTTCTTTACTTAAATGTTTTGTTCAATTATATTTGTTTATTTATAGCTTTATATACATTTTGTGGATAAGCTTTTACATGAAACAATAAAATAACCCATTCATAGTCGTGCAAATGGATAACTAAATACATTCATAAACGCTGTTTTCGAAAGTTACCATCTTAGAGTGACATCCTTCGTATGAATTTGCTCATTTTTGTATTTACAATGCACACTAAGTATCAACCTTTTCAACTGTTCACGTTTGTTTGTTTGTTATGGATTTCGCGCAAAGCTACACGAAGGCTATCTGCGCTAGCCGTCCCTAATTTAGCAGTGTAAGACTAGAGGGAAGGCAGCTAGTCATCACCACCCACCGCCAACGCTTGGGCTATTATTTTACCAACGAATAAAGGGATTGACCATCACATTATAACGCCCCCATGGCTGAAAGGGCAAGAATGTTTGGTGTGACGGAGATTCGAACTTCTAACCACCTGGCCCGAATTGTTCACGTGTGGGTTGAAGATATATTATATGTCTTTTGTCGGGGGGGGGGGAGTTTGATATTTTATATGACGCATTAACATTAATTATACTAGAGAGGCCACAACACATTTATTATCTAAGTATACAAATTTATATGTATTTTTAATTTACTGCTAAAAATTTGTCATGAGATCAGTTGCATTATGCACAACCATCTTTGTTCTGCCCGAAATGTTGCTTAAATATTTAAATAGTTTATAAATACTTTATACAACAAGATGAATTGGAATATTAAAACATATCAAGGCGTATAAAAATGTAGTTTATCTTCCGAAAATATATTTTGTTTTTATTCAAGAAAAAAAAAATGGCCTCGTACCTTAGCAGACAAACCTCCTTATGAATTTGTTTGTCTCAAAACAATGATCAGCCATTCATACTGTTCTGCATCTCTAGCTGTTAAAAGTGTTTAGTGATTTAATCAGTGTAATGACTTCACAGGCGTTCAGTCGTGTTGCCCAGCGGAATTGGCCCCGATCACTTTAGCAGATAATAAATAATTCTGTACTTCATTACAGTTAGGTGATACGTCATCACCCCAGCTATGTCCTACCCACAAATTACTTGTACTGGGCCATGTGGGTTTGATTACTGTCCAGTTTATATGTGCATTGAGATGAAAAAATATTAGATTCTACAATAAGACACAAAAACTGTCCATCTATCTGTCTGTCTTTTTCTCAATCTAATATGGTGTTTATCTTTAGTTTTCTCTATCTACCATAACACTAATATATCTGCCTTATTTTGTATAACATGTGTGGTATAAAAAAATCGTTATTGTATAATGTGTAATTTCTCTTCCCTGCAGTGACCCCTAACATCTGGGGAACTGTAAGAGTTATGTTCAAGGGCAAACATTATGACAAAAAAAAAACGTCAATTGGGCAACATTAAAGTTCAATCTCCTTGCAGCTGCACTATCAACAAACCACCTGCAAGCCTAAAATACAGACAAGCTGTTCTTAAACTCGACGTCTACCGAATAAATTTAAACTAGAAAATCAGTTTAATGTGAAGTATGGTTTTTATCTTGAACTGATACAAACTGTAACAAGCTAAATTGTTATCAACAGCCTTCTAGACAACTTTTTATCTCTCTGTTATTGTTCAGAAAGAGGAAGTGACGTCACAAGCTAAACTTGACATAATTAGTACTTTTATTTCTTCCTTACACATATTCTGCAACTTGTACTTAGGCTGTTAATATTAAATTATTCGGTCATTGAAACTTCTACTGAATTTCGTTGTTCAAGTAAAACCTAAGTCAATTTCATTTGTATTTTCCTGCACGAACAAGCATTACATCGCAATTATGCAATGTTTTAAATGGTTTTCGTGCCTTGAAAGTATCGCCTCCCAGTGGCACAGCTGTATGGCTGCGGACTTCTAACACCAAAAAAACCAAGTTTTGAAATTCCTGGTGGGTACCGCACAGATGGCCCCCATTGTGTTGCTTTGTGACTTAACTATAAACAAACAAACATTAACGCGGAAGGGGCACATAGTTTCTAACATAAAAACAGACGAGGAGACTCAACCATTCAGTACCACAATTCTAAAGAGTACCACTAACCCAGTGGTGGGTTTCAAATATTTTAACAACAGGTTCTCTCACTAGCAACATGTAAAAATTTTAGATATTAAAAAAAGGA
>NW_013681041.1:4226-5251 GCF_000517525.1 Limulus polyphemus
CTGAATACCACCACTGCACTAACCTTAACTTACATATTTGACTACATTTTGTTTCATTCAAGTAGTATTTTAGCTTGTTAATTAAAAAAACATTACCTTCTTTGTGTGGCTTATACTTCATTAATGCCTGTAAATAATGTCACATATGTTACGGCGACTAATATCCAACACTACATCTTTCTCTATAACCCCCCCCCCCCTCTTTGAGAGTAGTTCCGACCACTCTTTTGGAATTTTGCTCATATTAGGACATTATTATAAATGACAAGTAACTTTTTAGTATAGTATAGGACTACAGCCAGTAACATACCGTACTGGCCTACCTATGAAGGTACTTTTCTTTACAAATGCATACTGTAATAACAAAAATATTTTCATGAGCTGCCATATGGTAGAGCTAGTTGTTCTGTGCCCCATGACAGACTTCTGGACCACCTGATGACGATTAGTCTATAGCCACAGAGACAAAACAAAGTTGGATTGTTGGACTTTGATAGACAAGTTTTACTCTTTCTGCTCGGTTCATTTGGTGACTTGAACTGAGATTAAATCAATGTATTTGATTATGAAATAAACAATTAGTGACAAATATTACAGGAGAGCACAAAGTCTGAATATGGCCTAATTTAAAAACTAAACCTAAATTTTGAAAATATATTATCAAGTTTGAAATCGATCTGATTTTTCATTTGTTAGAAAATGACTAATTTTTTGCTTTTTGGCACTCTGCCTAGTGTCTATATGAGCTGGTCTATTAAAACACAGCTAAACTTTAACTCACAACATAATTTATAGCACAACTGGTTTTAACTGTAAGGAACATACTGGTAAACTGAAACTTATCTCAACGACATGATGTATGTTGATAAATACTACTGTTGCGTCAGCGAGGTCACGTGACTAGTATCACGCCACGACCTTCTCGAACCTTCGTGAATTATCTGGAGACTACTAGATTGGGGGTAGTCTGGTATATATAAGACGGTCACAACGTGACGAAACAATATGTGTGAGTAATTGAACTG
>NW_013681042.1:0-2295 GCF_000517525.1 Limulus polyphemus
TATACCATACTCAACCCTGTTGTTGATTATGTGCTATACCATACTCAAGCCTGTTGTTGATGATGTGTTATACCATACTCAAGCCTGTTGTTGATGATGTGTTATACCATACTTAAGCCTGTTGTTGATGATGTATTATACCATACTCAACACTGTTGTTCATGATGTGCTATACCATACTCAACCCTGTTGTTCATGATGTGCTATACCATACTCAAGCCTGTTGTTGATGATGTGTTATACCATACTTAAGCCTGTTGTTGATGATGTATTATACCATACTCAACACTGTTGTTCATGATGTGCTATACCATACTCAACCCTGTTGTTCATGATGTGCTATACCATACTCAACACTGTTGTTCATAATGTGCTATACCATACTTAACCCTGTTGTTGATGATGTGTTACACCATACTCAACCCTGTTGTTGATGATGTAGACACAGATCTGACTTCTGGTGACAACTATATAAGCTTTACATAACTATATAATTTTAAAAAATATCTCTTAAATATAGCAGCGAAACGTAAACAGATTTTATTTTCATGATATGTATGGTATTGAAAGTAAATAGTTTTACACTTACGTCATGGTCTCGTGACGAAAACAGGTTTACTCCTACATTATTACATTGTAATGTAAAAAAATTTTTTACTCTAACGTTTTGAAAGTAAAACGTTTTCTTCGCACTCTATGATATGGTAAAGTAGGTAAACAGTTTTACCGGTATCGACTTTTTCTTCTAAACCTCCATTCTTCCTGTCTCTCTTTCCTCCTTCGATAGCCTCGAGCCAGTCAGAGAAGAAAAATTGTTGAAATCTTTCTTTGATGAAATCTTTCCGTCCTTCACACTGATAAAAAAAAAAGTTTCTCAAGCTTGACTAGTTTACACTATAAGAAACGTTATCGATCTGCTTAGATAGAATTCAAACACGTTTTTACTCTTCTGTTTAATATCTTACGCTAAAAAAAAATGTACATTTCTTTTTCCGAAAATGTACATCTTGCCTTAAAACGTTTCTTCTCGGTGATAACATAATAATGAATCAATTTTGTATTATTTACGTGTTACTCGTGAAAATGGAACATTTGAATTTCAAATGGATTATTTTTCATTATTTTAAAAAGTAAATATTTTGTGACAATTCTCCAAGTATAAATAATAGGGTTTGAGTCGTGTACAATACAGAGGAAACTAAGAGAAATTGACATCTTTAAAGCACACAAAGTCAAAAAACCCCGTTCCGTTGTGTTTAACCCTAAAAATTATCGTTTGCTGTATACGCCCATCGAATTTTTAAACACGTGTTACCAACACATTAATACACCAAAATTCTTGTCCGTTCACGACCCTACAAACAAACCAAACATAAAAAATTTAAACATAAACACAAACTGTAATACTCATGTAATTATATATATATATATATATATACAGAATGGGGGATTCCATTCATTGTAGCTAGTGTTTTTTACATTGGTGTTGTAAGGGGTAAAAACCATAATGTTATTTATATGTACTTAGGACAAAGAGACATTTAAGGGCTATGTGTGCATAGCTGTCCCTAAATTTGAACCGATAGACTAGAGTTAAGATAGTTAGTGGACAGCACCCACCGCTAACTCTTGAACAAAGAGCAGGATTTGACCGTCACTCTTCTAATGCACAGGCGAAAAGAAAATGCGGAGTGCGTTTCTGTGGAAACAGAACGCGAACCGTTAACTGTCACATGCACAGCTCGACTACGCTAGCTACTAGGCCACTTCCGGCACAAAAATAAAATTTATCAATATGATGCATTATGTGGAATCTACCGGTATTATCAGAGAATATATTTCGTATACAAGGCGATAAACATGCTTAGAAACAATTGGACTGTTACTGCCACTCAAAGAGCTTCGAAACAGTCGAACAAAGTTGGATTATGAGCCTATTTTGGGTAATATGATGTCGGATTCTGAGTCTATCTCGGGTAATATGATGTCGGATTATAAGCCTAGCTCAGGTAATATGATGTCGGATTATGAGCCTATTTCAGGTAATATGATGTCGGATTATGAGCCTATCTTGGGTAATATGATGTCGGATTATGAGCCTATTTCAGGTAATATGATGTCGGATTATGAGCCTATCTCGGGTAATATGATGTCGGATTATGAGCCTATCTCGGGTAATATGATGTCGGATTATGAGCCTATCTCGGGTAATATGATGTCGGATTATCTCGGGTAATATGATGTCGGATTATGAGCCTATCTCGGGTAATATGATGTCGGATTATGAGCCTATCT
>NW_013681042.1:3121-5076 GCF_000517525.1 Limulus polyphemus
CCTATTTCGGGTAATATGATGTCGGATTATGAGCCTATCTCGTGTAATATGATGTCGGATTATGAGCCTATTTCGGGTAATATGATGTCGGATTATGAGCCTATCTGGGGTAATATGATGTCGGATTATGAGCCTATTTCGGGTAATATGATGTCGGATTATGAGCCTAATAATGAAAGTGTTCCAAAACGCGACATTAATTTCTTGACGACCTAATACATACAAAAATAAAATCAAGACAGCGCGCGTTAGCGAACATGAGTTAACAAACAGTAAGACATTTAGAAGATGAATATGTTGTAAAACAAAAAAAAAGATTCTATGTAAAGTAACAGGTAGTGTTAGTTGCACCTGAAGTTTATCGCGTTTCTCAACCGACTATGTAACCACACAACGCTTATCGCGTCACACTGCGGACACTGCAACGTTAAGTATCTCGCGTTGTTTTACAATACTAGTCGGTCAGTCATATTCCAACTGTAACCACTCGAACATGGTACCGAGTTATTACACTTTTTTTTTAAAGCCAGTTCTAATTTCTGGATTTATTTTTTCTCAAAAGATGGCGCTGTCCGTGATATTAGTCGTATTTTGCATGTATAGCTACATACAACGAGACTTGGGCATACAGCAGTTCACGTTTAGAACTCACCACTCGAAGTAGCAGGTTTCCAGCTCTTCAGCATGTTGTGTCTTGTCTACTTGGTACTACTAACTCCGGGTGAGTAGAATGTGATAATTTGTTTAATCCCCCCTCCCCCTTTTATTTACTAAAATCTCAATCGAGTGCGACACTGACTCCAATTCATTCTAAAGCCTAGTATCGTTTTACGTTTTGTGTCAACTTTTCTGTGATTGGATTAAAACAAAATTAAACAAGGATTGGTTTTTGGTGTACCTTCCAGGTAAATATAAATAATTTAAAGACAAATAGTCCATCTAGGCCGTTCTATCCACTAACTTAAATTTTATAATGAAAATAAAACATTCAAAGTTAATCCTTATCTTTATCAAGCCTTCCGTTAGAGGGCAACCCATCCCAAATATCAAGCAACCTGTAAGAAAATTATAGCAGTCTTTGCTGAATGTGACTCCTACCCTGCCAATATATATATTTCTGTCCTCTAGCCTTACATACTTACCATTAAGTATGACAAAAGGTGATGCACGAACACTATGAATTTCTTTAACAATTTTAAAAACTTAATTGAATCTATTCTAACTGAAGATAAACAGATATCTTAACCTCTCCCCTATTCCAGATATCATCCTTGTATCTCATCCGTTAACCCTTTCCAATAATTCAATGTCCTCCCTCAGATAAGGCACCTAAGACTGAACACAATACTCCAAATGTGGCCTAACCAATACATGTATAACCTCTTTAGACTTGTATTCAATATTTCTGTAGATACAACCTAAAATCATGTTTGCCAGACCACAAGCAACAGCACATCACTTGGATGGCTTTAGAGATTGATCAACTAAGAGTATTTTCATCCATAACATTGTTAAAGTTATTTCAATAAAAACAATACTTATAATTAAACTGTGACAGCTCACATGAATTAACTTACATTTATTATAATCAAAAGCCATCTGCCATTTATTTGCCAAATTCACCGAATAATCCAAATCCTTTTGTAAGGCAGCAGCATCCTCCTGACAGTCAGTAACACGTAAAACCTCAATATCATCAACAAATTTAGAGAAGAGAATGGTCAATATATTATTTATGTCTAGCTTGAGGTACCACACTTGTAAGGCAGCAGCATCCCCCTGACGGTCAGTAACACGTAAAACCTCAATATCATCAACAAATTTAGAGAAGAGAATGGTCAATAAATTATTTATGTTTAACTTGAGGTACCACACTTGTAAGGCAGCAGCATCCTCCTGACGGTCAGTAACACGTAAAACCTCAATATCATCAACAAATTTAGAGAAGAGAATGG
>NW_013681043.1:0-807 GCF_000517525.1 Limulus polyphemus
GAAGTTCCATAGTTACATTTTGGATTTGTTTGTTTCTTTGCTTAAAGAATTATCGCAAAAATCTATACACAAGTCAACACACTCACTGCCAACTCTTGAGATACTCTTGTCTGACCAAATAGTAGGGATTTGGCACTCAGTGTTATAGCGGACCCCCACGGCTCTAAGGTATGGTTGTAACAACGGGACGCGAAAACTAAATCCTTGGATTTACAGTAAGAACACGCTAAAACTTGCCACGCCCGAATCAGAGTTTACGTTAATTAAAATCTTAAATATACTAGCCCCCCTCCCAGTGGCTCATATATAAGTCTACAGACATACGGCATTAAAAATCGGGTTTCTGTACCCGTGGTGGGCAGAGCACAAATAGCCCATTGTGTAGCTTTGTGCTTAACAAAACCAAACCGTGCTGCCACCAATGGCTCAACGTTTAAATGTTGAAGCCTTGTAACACTAAAACCAGGTTTCGATTTAATACGTCAGAGCCTAATTTAGACCAAACCCGCCCTTTTGAACGATATAGGAGAAAGTTAAGTAAGACGACCACCTTAACTCTGAATACAAGCCTAAGTTAGACGAAATCCGTCCTTTTGAAACGTATAAGAGAAAGTCAAGTAAGACGACCACCTTAACTCTGAATGCAAGCCTAAGTTAGACGAAATCCGCCTTTTGAAACATATAGGAGAAAGTTAAGTAAGACGACCACCTTAACTCTGAATACAAGCCTAAGTTAGACGAAACCCGCCCTTTTGAAACATATAGGAGAAAGTGAAATAAGACGACCACCTTAACTCTGAATGCAAG
>NW_013681043.1:1721-2519 GCF_000517525.1 Limulus polyphemus
GACCACCTTAACTCTGAATACAAGCCTAAGTTAGACGAAACCCGCCCTTTTGAAACATATAGGAGAAAGCTAAGTAAGACGACCACCTTAACTATGAATACAGTTCTCATTTACTCAAATAAATCATTCATAGTTAAAACATAGATATGTATAGACCTTTTTTTTAGATATTAAAAAATTCATTTCTTGTACTTGGGGGCCGTTTTACCTATACGGTTGGATAAAACAGCCCCCTAAGATAGGGTAAAATGTCCACTATCTAACTCATAGCAATTATAATTTAAAATAGATGCCGAGCTTAGCAAATACATCTAAATGATGATCCCGGCAGGGATCGGCAAGACGAAAGCGCCATCTAGGATAACGGGACAAAAGAACATGGATATTAGTGTGGGGTAGTAACATTGAGACCGAAGCTGTGGTGAAAATATAAATGTCATTGTTGTGGAGTAAGTCGGTCCCACGGGGTGGAAGAATCGTCTTATCCTAAATCACGTTTGCTTGTAATTAAGCACAAAGCTACACAATGGGCTATCTGTGCTCTGCCCACCACGGGTATCGAAACCCGGATTCTAGCGTTGTAAGTCCGTAGACATACAGCTCTGCCACTGGGGGGCCCATTCATCGTAAGACTATCGTATGCTATAAATAATAACTGAATTTTAATTGGGTGAAGATCTTAATACGGTAAGAAACACAAAAATAGATAAATATTCAATCAATTTTACAATTCAAAATGTGTTACTACACAGCTAAAGAAGTGCAGTGTTTGATAAGATAAGATCCTGATGGCATTTC
>NW_013681043.1:3329-5974 GCF_000517525.1 Limulus polyphemus
AGCTAAAGAAGTGCAGTGTTTGGTAAGATAAGATCCTGTTGGCATTTCTCAAACACAGCTAAAGAAGTGCAGTGTTTGGTAAGATAAGATCCTGATGGCATTTCTCTTACACAGCTAAAGAAGTGCAGTGTTTGGTAAGATAAGATCCTGTTGGCATTTCTCAAACACAGCTAAAGAAGTGCAGTGTTTGATAAGATAAGATCCTGATGGCATTTCTCTTACACAGCTAAAGAAGTGCAGTGTTTGGTAAGATAAGATCCTGTTGGCATTTCTCAAACACAGCTAAAGAAGTGCAGTGTTTGATAAGGTAAGATCCTGATGGTATTTCTCTTACACAGCTAAATAAGTGCAGTGTTTGGTAAGATAAGATCCTGATGACATTTCTCTTACACGGCTAAAGAAGTGCAGTGTTTGGTAAGATAAGATCCTGATGGCATTTCGATCCTTTCAAAACCACGAAGAGATAGAATCTCTTGATATTTTCCATCCTTTCAAAGCTAGTATAGTTGTTGCTTTGGATTTAGTGTTAACTTTTCTTCTTTTTTACTCTCTAAAGGTCCACTAAAATAGAATACTAGATATTTGACAGCAAGAAGAAATCACTTAAGTACTATAGTGACACAAACGTATCACCACCAGGAGCTGGAATTGACTTTGTTGTTTACCAGTGTTGCACAAATAGTACGTTATGTAAGAGATTTCATCTTCTGGTTTCAGTTTTACAACATAATCTTACAAATAACATTATTGGCTGGTTGTTGCAGACTTACGAAATGGACATTAGAGGAAACTTGACCACTACCAAGTCCTAGGTGCTCATTCATACCCATTAATATTTAAAGTTGTTTGTCCATACTTCGTATAGTTGGTTTTTTTTCAGCTTCACCACAAAGCTGTTTTCTTTTCCACACAACTGATCAATTCAAACCGATCAAGTGATCTGTAAAATAGGACCCCCTCTTGATCCGAGAGATTTGTTAAAAATCTTGATCTTCCACTTATTTTAGTAGTCAGAAACAAGCTAAACGTCATTTTGGAATTTGTTTTTGATAGAATCCAGACGAACTTATCAGAGCGTTAATATCTTTTCCATAACCTTTCGAAATCTCCGAGTCCCAGATCTTAAGATGTAGAGAAAACTTTTTACCATATTTAGTTGGTTTAGTCAGGCCCAATTTATCTGGGCTTAGTTGGTAAAAACATCAGTACTGATGCTAAAATTTCACTACGTTTTCCATAACAACAACGAAAGAAAAATTAAACTGTTCGTGTAATTGTGATAAAGAGTTCAATTTTTTCTTAACGTTGAAATCTCTCATTGTGAGGGAACAACAACTGTTTGTAGTAAGAGTAAAAAATAAAATTTAACTCACCCATTAACGGTTTGTAGCTGTAGATATTTAGCCCTGTCTTACTGAAACTAGTGGGCTGTAAATAGATATAAATACCTGATCTTTAATTTTTTACTCTTAATGTAATAGCACAATGTGCCTGAAAATAAATAATACCTGTTTGTTTTAGCATAAAGATGCACAATAGGGTAAAGGCTCGGGGATATAACCTCGAATTTCTAGAGGTATTGTTCTCATATCCACCGTTCAGCCTGGGAAACCGTCTCTCCCTTATATTATCCTTCTTTTAAAACTCTGAAGTTATAACCAACTTTCAAAATCCTAAAAGTTAGTTGGTTAAAATCTTTAACTAAATCCACCTAGTTTCTAGTATTCATTAACTAGTTAAAGAAAGTCTGTGACTCTTGAAAGGTAAGCGTCAGTATGGTTCTGTTTCATTAACGTTATTTTAACTTATATAGTACACGTTTTTTTTTATACGTGTCTGCAGTAAGAAATACATTTCTTTCTGCCTCTCGAAATTGTCTTGGTTAATTTCCTATCAGCCGTTATTAATCGCTATTTAAAGTTCACTTTAGCTTTCTGAAGCACATTTTAGATCACAGGAAAGACGTATTACTTTAGTATTCACACTTATATTTCAACAGCTTCATTTATCCTGGTTGTTTCTGGTGGAGAGAAAGATCGGCTGAATTGGTTCATCTCTCTCTATCCAAGAAAGACAGGGTCGCCATGGTGACAAACAGCGCTAATCTCGTAACTTTCCTCACAATTCTCTCTCTTTTTTCTTTCTGATCACATATGAGGAAGTGTGGGTAGAAAGCTTCACCTTCAACAGAAAGGAATTTACTTACTTGCGACATCGAGCACCCCTCGTGCTAAAGAACGATATAATTGAATTGCATAAAGAACCCCCCACTCTAGACTAATGTCAGCCCCAAACTTCTTAATCCTGGATCTCCATACTGTCAATGTTGAATGCATCCTTTCTAACACAGCTCAGAGAAGACGAAGATGATCTAGATTATCATCTCTTTACATCTGGATTATCATCTCTTTACATCTGGATAATCATCTCTTCACATCTGGATAATCATCTCTTCACATCTGGATAATCATCTCTTCACATCTGGATTATCATCTCTTCACATCTGGATAATCATCTCTTCACATCTGGATTATCATCTCTTCACATCTGGATAATCATCTCTTCACATCTGGATTATCATCTCTTCACATCTGGATAATCATCTCTTCACATCTGGATTATCATCTCTTTACATCTGGATTATC
>NW_013681044.1:0-4246 GCF_000517525.1 Limulus polyphemus
ACCTTGTGTGGTAAGTAGATGAAACCAACAACACAGAACTATCTAGTACCTTGTGTGGTAAGTAGATGAAACCAACAACACAGAACTATCTAGTACCTTGTGTGGTAAGTAGATGAAACAAAAAACACACATCTATCTAGTACCTTGTGTGGTAAGTAGATGAAACCAATAACACACATCTATCTAGTACCTTGTGTGGTAAGTAGATGAAACATAAAACACACATCTATCTAGTACCTTGTGTGGTAAGTAGATGAAACCAACAACACACAATGATATTCCAAATAGTCCATAAAATTTGTGTAAACTGTCCGTGCTATGTTAATTATTTTTATTCTGTTACTCTAGTATTTAAATACACGATCATAACTGTTTAATAAGAAAAATATCTGATTGAAATTTTACGTTTGAGCCAAGAGTACTATTGAACGTAACACACACGTCTTACATTTTAATTGATAAAAAACAACAACAGGAAAACAAAATTACTTAGTGACGTGCGTCTCAACTTGATACCTTGCTATGTTGTATGGTTTTTTCTAAGCACTTTAAACTAATAAAAATTTACCGTGCAAAATTGATATGATTAGAATGAACGAGAGATATTTGAGCATAGTGGAAAGTGTTGTGTATGTGGGATAAGCTGAACTTTATGTCTTTAAATAGCGGTCCCTCGACCTACAACGCTAAAATCCAGGGTTCGATTCCACGCGGTAGACATAACAGATAGTTCAAAACAACAAACAATTCACCTAGTGTGGCTGTTTATGGTTAGATGAAACCACAAACTTATCCAGTCTCAATACCTCATAAACACGCACTGAAATAATATAATTTCAATTAGAAAACTGAATAACTTACTAGCAAATTAAGAACTAGTGTAAGCTCAGAAGACGTTGTATTAGTGTAAGTACGAGAGTAAAGTAAATTGGTATGTGTGTTAAGTGTTATTATTAACTAGATCTATTTATTTCTTGATAGTTACTTGCCAATTGCCTGGAGCTAATGGATATCCTGGCGGTAAAGCTATCTTTATTGATACAGAAAACACTTTGTATCCTTTCGTTAAGTTAACTATTTATATTCGTCGTGACTGTAAATATAAAACCCCATATTCGTAATGGTAATATCTTAAATATTAATTGTCCCAGTGATGATATAAGTTTGTCCCTCGTGAAGATAGATCCACCTTTCGAAAGCGCTCGGGTTATAGGTTTTGTATTTTTGTCTTAAATTAAGTTTTATTCAGGATTTTCGTCACTTTTACTTTTCTCGTCTTACTGGGCCTATGCAATTTTTCATTTTTCGTTCTCGCTGTCAACGAGACCTTTCGCTCAGTACTAGAGCAAAGCTTGAGTTAAGATATTGTTAACATTAGGCCTCTATGATGTTTCACACTTTATGTTATCTAACGGATACATTGAGATGCATGATCTATTAATCAGAAGTTTATGTGATGAGATAATATATAATAATACTATTAACAGTTTTGTTGTGATGTATTAGCTTTGTTAATGTTTTCTATTCTTTTTCTCGCTTTCAAAATTATAAGGTTCGTGATTTGAAGAAAATATGTGATATGCGACTGTTATTTGACTGGGCTATGTGAATAATATCAGTTTTGTTTGGGTTGAAAGAGAAAATGAACGTTCACTTCTTTATGGCCTGAAAGATCCCCATACATCGCACCAATATATTTTTTGCTGTAGGGAGTCTTAAAAGGGAATACCTATCGCAATAACACACGCGATTTTGAAAGTCTGAAAATGACCAATAAACTCGAGATTGCAAGGCTTAATGACCACTGTCCACAGAAGATTATGATTGCAGTAGCTTCGTTAAAAAATTGGTTTGACATGCTGTGGTAATCTTGAAACACCATGTCCAGAATTTGCTGAATATAACTTATGATCATCAGAGTGGTGAATTTATTTCTCTCAGCACACGTAGGTTTTTAGATATAGTTATTTTCAGAATGAAATTTCTTTACAATCACCTTATAAAATAATGGTGCGCAAACTTTTATGCCCCCCTCCTTTCTAAACACGCATTTTGTACGTCTTTCTCACCCTAGTATAAGCTATTTGTGTTCATACTGAATTGCTATATTACTTTATAGTAGTAACATTTTACGGTAGTTTTTTACAACACCTTTAAATGTGTACTTCCAGATATCATTTATCTGCTCTTATAGTCACAGTTTCCACTCCCTACCGGCCGTGGAAGACAAACTCTTGGGCTTTTTCATTAAAGTCATAATAATTGTGAATAAAATCACGTGTGAAATTATAAAATCCCAATATTGTTGGCAAGCTTTTAGGTTGCTAGATCCAAAAATGGTTATTAACGAATATAATAAACCGAAACACGAGTAAATCGTTAGTTATTATTTTCGTCTTCTTCAAGATTGAGACCCCCAGTGACACAGTGGTACGTCTGCGTACTTACAACGCTAGAAACCGGGTTTCGATACCAGTGGGGGCCAGAGCACAGATAGCCCATTGTGTAACTTTGTGATTAATTTTTAAAAAAAAATATTCACACACCGTGCGGATGAATGAGTGAAACGTCTTCCCTAGCGAAACGGAATTCGGGAAACTTATAAAAGCGACTATGTAACGACAGTTAAAGCTTGCACTGTCGGTGAAGTCATCTGGAAAAGTACTTTTATCAGATGTGCATGACCTTCACAGTTTGTTTTCTGTTGTCTGATATCGCACACCGTGAAGTCACGCTGTTAGTTTTCATTCTAATGTCTTGGTTTTTTTTTTCTTTATTTGCGGTTTTCCCTCACAACGTGGTTTAGGTCACATAATGTACTCACTATGATTTCTCTAGTTTATATAGTTTCATTCTGAAGAACGTGAGTTTTTTATTCACCAAGCCCTAGTTTTATGTGCCATTTATTGTCAGGGAAACACGTGAGGTATAAAACCGTCTTTAAGTTTACCTTAGGGTCTGATTCGGCCAACTTCATAGACAAAAATCGTTATTACATTTTTACTATATACTCACTACTTACTATGAGTAACAATAGTTCAAAATATCTTAACATCTGACCAGTCGACCAGACAGGTTAAAGGATATTGCTGACCGGTTCAACCTGGACCATAATGCCATGTTGGAGAACATTTTGTATACAAGGGCTTTTACAAGTGAGTATTTAAGGATTCTTACATAGTATATCGGTCCGAATAACTGGGCAGATTGGGGCAACATAATAAGAATTTTCAATTAAACACACTGGCTGACGATACCCGTTAAGGAAGCTATAACTGTACAAAGGACTGTTCCATTTCCGCCCTCCCCCAGTGGCACAGCGGTATGTCTGTGGACTTACAACGCTAGAAACCGGGTTTCGATACCCGTTAAGGAAGCTATAACTGTACAAAGGATAGTTCCATTTCCACACCCGCCCTTAGCGTTATTTAGAACATTCGTCAAGACGTAAGGTTGTCTAGTATTTCCACGTACTAATTCCTTCAGCTTGGACCATCTCAGACAATTGTAATCTTGGTCATCCTACAATAAAGATTAGGGACAGACACTACTATAGTAATGACGTAAAGACTATCACACACCCGACCTTAGCGTTATTTAGAACATTCGTCAAGACGTAAGGTTGTCTAGTATTTCCACGTACTAATTCTTCAGCTTGGACCATCTCAGACAATTGTAATCTTGGTCATCCTACAATAAAGATGATTCATTACGTGTGTGTCAGCACCCATCACCCACAGTTGGCTCACTTCATGTTTTGTAAGGTAACTAAAATCTGTCCAACGATGTATACTGGTTGTTTTGTTTTAGGACTTTAGTCCGTGAAGGAGGATAAAAAAAAACTCCTGAAATAGGACACATTTACATTATTTATAGACTTCATCACCCACAGTTATCTGCCTTGATTACCGTAACTGGAAACTTTCCGAAAAGTGGGGATAAAAAGGAACTTAAATAGAGCATATTTTGGCTTTGAATTTAAACACAAAAGTACTTAATAAGTTAAATGAGTCAAAACAGGAATATGAAATTAGCATCTAATGAGATCATTAAGGATTTAATAACAAGAACAAAGATGATAGTCTTTACGTCATTACTATAGTAGTGTCTGTCCCTAATCTTTATTGTAGGATGACCAAGATTACAATTGTCTGAGATGGTCCAAGCTGAAGGAATTAGTACGTGGAAATACTAGACAACCTTACGTCTTGACGAATGTTCTAAATAACGCTAAGGTCGGGTGTGT
>NW_013681045.1:0-2618 GCF_000517525.1 Limulus polyphemus
TATATATATATATATATATAAAACTCACAAAGAGCCACCATAGCTCAGTGGCAGAGCAGTGGTCTTGTAAACCAGTGACCGTAAGTTCGAACCTCACCGGTGTTTATGTATTTATAAATTACGGGCTATAATTTCTTCTGCATAAGTATTAGAATTGATCGAAATTTCTAAAAACACATATAGGATATTAAAATATCTTAAATTCATAAATGTTGCTGTGTCTCCTGTAGAAGTATTAGAAGTGACCTACATGTATGAAGAAGACTTGACAAAAAATAATTTCTAACGGTAGCAATGAATAGGTACTAAAAACAAAGTATTATCTTCAATACATTCTCCTAACTTGGATATCAGTATCCAAAGCATTATGTTACAATATTGGATGACAAAGAATTGCAGACTGTGTTAGATTTCCTGACAAAAATAACACGTTTACTGTGAGATATCTAATTTTTGTATATGTCAACAAAAAATGTTTGTTCGAGAACAATGAAGTGCAAGGATGTTAAAGATAAACGATAAAGAATATCTTGGTTACCGACAGCCAGAAACTCATTTTTGTTTAAACATTGCTAGATGGCGCCACACGTAATGTCAGAAATGTAAATAACTAGCGTATACCCACCCTAACCTCACATTTCATAGCTATATGAAATAAATAAATGTTGCGAAGGGAGACACGTGCAAAGCACCGGTAAGGTCTCGCACACCATCCAAAAACACGAACTTTTATTTATAATTATATATTTATTTAATTATTATTATTATTTTTGACAAACAGAGTTGATAATGAACAGATAAATATTACAAATACAAATTATGACAAGTTAAACAAGAACAATATTTAGTTAATGAAAGAATCGCTACAAATAAAATTAAAACATTCAGTACAGTTTGAATTGAAACATTCAATACACTTTGAATGGAAACATTCAATACAGTTTGAATTGAAACATTCAATACAGTCTGAATTGAAACATTAAATACAGTTTGAATTAAAACGTTCAATACAGTTTGAATTACCAGATTCAATACAGTTTGAATTGAAACCTTAAATTCAGTTTGAATTAAAACATTTAATACTGTTTGAATTAAAACATTAAATACAGTTTGAATTGAAACATTAAATACAGTTTGAATTAAAACATTGAATACAGTTTGAACTGAAACATTAAATACAGTTTGCATTAAAACATTCAATACAGCTTGAGCACAATAAGTCGAAGAGGAAAACACCTAGTCCTTGTCCGTGCCTGGTTAGAAACCTGGAAATTGGGGGTTTCGGAAAAGGCAAATGTTCAAAGTGGTTGATGTGTGTTGTTAGGTGTTTTTGCTTTGTTATAGAGGGAGATGTGTTTGTTCCACGATTTTGGTGTTTCAACTAATTTCCAGATTTTACTTAACAAGGAATTACGATATTTAGATTTATTTGTAATATGCGGTAGCTAGTTCAATAAATATTTCTTTGGGTGTTTCATTTTACTAGTGCCCCTTAGTGGCACAGCGGCTACTATGCGAGGGTCACGTGACGTGCTTCATATGGCCACGTCATCGGTATACTGCCAGGCAAAGGTTTGAGTGAGATAGGGGAAGTTGATACCATTTACACAGATTATGTAAAGCAAGGGGCTTAAAACTGAGCCTTGTTGAACTCCTGCCTCTACGTTAAAGGTTGTGGACAGGTCATTATTGATTCTACTTTAGCTTTTCTGTTTTTTAGAAAACTGGACATCCATCGTATAAGTGGTATCGGTATTTTGAGTTGAGAGAGTTTGTATCGTGGACCATTGTATCAAACACTGTCGAATGCTATTTTGACATCAAGAAAAGAGGCTATCGTTACATGATTCCGATTAATTAAAGCCAAGTTGGACAGCTTCTATTAGTCTGACTGGGTGGTTAGTAGTTTGACGTTTATTCATAGACGCGTTTTGTATATACGTTGATAATTTATTTTATTCAAAATGATACAGTAGTAGTAATTATTTTTTCCAATTATTTCGTTACATAGTTCAAAACACTGTAATTTGCTGGGTTGCTAAAATCTCCACCTATTTTGGGGATGATACTTATAATTGCTGATTTTCAGGAAGAGGGGAAGTATCCTCCGCTTAATGATAGATTCTACAAGGTGTTTAAGGTATCCTTGGATTTTCTTGTGCCTGTTGCTTCGGGAATTGAAATTGTCTTAAAGTTAGGGAGGTTAAGATGGCTTTGATGATTTTGTAGTGTTTCATTTATCCCAATAATATCACTTTCGTTTAAGGATACGGTTGTATAGTTCGTATTTTTTTATATTTAAATCACCTTGAATATTTACTTGTAAAAATCTGAACATTTTACCTCTTCCCGGAGTCGGATTTTTTATGTTTTCCTGTTCTCCTCTCGATGTGGACTTTTTGTTTTTGGAGGTTCCATCGACGGCGTTGAAATAGTAGATAGTGGTGTGACAAGCGTCATGGATGATCTCGTCTGGGGTGTGTATTTCATGGGAGGAGATCCAGACTAGGAGGTCAGCAATGAGAGAGACATTGAACTGGAGATTCATTTTGGTCGTGTAAGCATAGGCCCTGACATGTGTTGCATCTTGAGGCTGGATGGATTCGGGTGCAGACAGA
>NW_013681045.1:3618-5245 GCF_000517525.1 Limulus polyphemus
AAGGATAAGGTTGTATAGTTCGTATTTTTTATATTTAAATCACCTTGAATATTTACTTGTAAAAATCTGAACATTTTACCTCTTCCTGTTTTCATGTTCTCCTCTCGATGTGGGCTTTTTGTCTTTTGGAGGTTCCATCGACGACGTTGAAATAGTAGATAGTGGTGTGACAAGCGTCATGGATGATCTCGTCTGGGGTGTGTATTTCATGGGAGGAGATCCAGACTAGGAGGTCAGCAATGAGAGAGACATTGAACTGGAGATTCAATTTGGTCATGTAAGCATAGGTCCTGACATGTGTTGCATCTTGAGGCTGGATGGATTCGGGTGCAGACAGATTGTTGAGGGAAAGTTGGTGGCGAACATGAGGGTGGATGGTCACTGGTACTACCTCGCTGGTGTTTTTAGTCGTGTGGGCTACCTTCAGAATCTGCGTCATGTGATCCTCCACAGTTGGCACATGTGGCTTCTTGTCTCTAGCGTGGGTCGTCCGTTACAGGGTGTTGCCCCCTGCAACAAACACATCATGCACCGGAAGTGTATATCACTCTGGTATGACTTTACATCTGGCAATAGCATTGTAGAAGGGGCTGAGTAGATTTGGCTGCTTCAACAAAGTGGTGAACATACCATATGTTGATTCCACTCTTCATTAATTCAGCTACTTCTTTACCAGAAGCTACTGTAATCCTGATTAAGAGGGTTTCCTGGCCATTTCTTGTTGACTTGACACGTTTGGCTTTTGATGCAATAAAACATTGTGAGTTCTTATATAACTTCCACGGGCTTCATATTAAATGGCACACTTCTATTCACAATGTTAATGGGCTTGAGTCCTCTGTCGTAGCAATGAAGGTGAATATTTAGTTTGGCTTCTTGAAAAGCAGTACTGTTCCATGGTTTGAGTAATTTTGCATACTCTCGAGGGTCACTGGTCTTGATTACTATAACTCCCTTACATAACTGGCATACATTGGTGAATGCGATTGAGGGAAATAATCGCCTGAGTTCTGCAGCAATATCTGGTTGTCTGTAGGTGGATGGTATACCTTCAACGATTATTGCAAAAGGAGTGGGAGATTGTTGACTGGTTACATTTCTAGGGTCTCTTTTTTTGGCTGCTTGTATATGCTGGTGATTCTGGTGCAGATAACTGGTTGATTGGTGATTGTGGTTGAGAAGTAGGGTTCATGGCCTTGATGGGTGATGCACTGGGTGTTGAACTTGATGAAGATTATAGTGGTCCCTCTATGGTAGAAGATCGCCTTGATGGGTGACACACAGACAATACAACTATTAACTTACACGTCAAAAATTTTTAAAATTAAGTTAGAAACACGATCTTTATACTCCAGATAATTATAAGAATACTTTTATTTTAACCGACGTTTTGCCTTTGTGGCTTCTTCAGGGCTAGTAAATGAAACTTTGATATTAAAACATTCGTTAAATTATAAAACTGCTTGTAATGTTGTATGTCTGCGGACTTACAACACTAGAGACCGGGTTTCGATACCCGTAGTAGGCAGAGCACAAATAGCCCATTATGTAGCTTTGCGCTTATTTACAAACAAACAAACAAACTATTGTTCTAATATTATAGTATAGTCATAATACTAACCATACA
>NW_013681046.1:0-2480 GCF_000517525.1 Limulus polyphemus
AACAACAACTGTTATGGTGTGAACTAGATTAAGTTGGTGAAGTGTAATTGTTTCATGAACAACAACTGTTATGGTGTGAAATAGATTAAGTTGGTGAAGTGTAATTGTTTCATGAACAACAACTGTTATGGTGTGAAATAGATTAAGTTGGTGAGGTGTAATTGTTTCATGAACAACAACTGTTATGGTGTGAACTAGATTAAGTTGGTGAAGTGTAATTATTTCCTGAACAAATGTTATGGTGTGAACTAGATTAAGTTGGTGAAGTGTAATTGTTTCATGAACAACAACTGTTATGGTGTGAAATAGATTAAGTTGGTGAAGTGTAATTATTTCATGAACAAAAACTGTTACTGGTGAAGTGTAATTATTTCATGAACAACAACTGTTATGGTGTGAGCTAGATTAAGTTGGTGAAGTGTAATTATTTCATGAACAAAAACTGTTATGGTGTGAACTAGATTAAGTTGGTGAAGTGTAATTATTTCATGAACAAAAACTGTTATGGTGTGAGCTAGATTAAGTTGGTGAAGTGTAACTATTTCCTGAACAACAACTGTTATAGTGTGAACTAGGTTAAGTTAGTGAAGTGTAATTATTTCATGAACAACAACTGTTATGGTGTGAACTGGATTAAGATGGTGAAGTGTAATTATTTTACACATTTTAATTAAGTTATTTCGAATCAGAAAAAGAGTAAGGTTTTATTAAAACCACATTATTTATTTATTGTAACACCAAATATTTTATTATTATTTATTCATTTTTACTTGAAATAAGTTTAATCACCCATCATTCAGAAGAAATGACGAACCAGCAGGTTAGTCTTTTTGGTCACGGAGCATATATAACAACCACAGCGACAACAGGAGAAGACTACATTGTTTGTTTTTAATTTCGTGCAAAGATCCTTGAGGGCTACCTGCACTAGTCATCCCTAATTTCGAAGTAATAGACTAGGTCAACAACGCCCGCCGCCAACTCTTGGGTTACTCTTTTACCAACGAATAGTGGAATTGACCATCACATTATAACGATCTCACGGCTGAACAGCTGAGTCTATTCGAACTCACGACCCGCGGATTGCGAGTTGAGTGATCTGACCATCAGATCATTCCAGGTCTAACTACATTAGTTATCCTATATTAATTCACGCTGTAGCTTTGTATCTATGTATGCCCTGCTTACTACTCCCACAGTTCTGGAGCTAGCAGGACCAAAACTTGACAGGCGAACTCGGGATGGTCCAAGGTGTCTTTATTTATATGGTGTAACCACTACCACCCTTACCAAGGGGGGACTAAACGCTTCTGAGCGGTCGCTTAGGCATGATGCGGGTTGTAGAGTATGTTTTCAAGGTCGTTAAATCCAAATAATGCATTGGATTTTGTGTTGTTTTATCAAGGCTTTGCGTTAGTAGAGTAATAATATATTGCGTTATATTACCCCAGTTGTGTAATTCTGTTAAGTTGTTTTATCAAGGCTTTGCGTTAGTAGAGTAATAATATATTGCGTTATATTACCCCAGTTGTGTAATTCTGTTAAGTTGTTTTATCAAGGCTTTGCGTTAGTAGAGTAATAATATATTGCGTTATATTACCCCAGTTGTGTAATTCTGTTAAGTTGTTTTATCAAGGCTTTGCGTTAGTAGAGTAATAATATATTGCGTTATATTACCCCTAGTTGTGTAATTCTGTTAAGTTGTTTTATCAAGGCTTTGCGTTAGTAGAGTAATAATATATTGCGTTACATTACCCTAGTTGTGTAATTCTGTTAAGCTGTTTTATCAAGGCTTTGCGTTAGTAGAGTAATAATATATGGCGTTATATTACCCTAGTTGTGTAATTCTGTTAAGTTGTTTTATCAAGGCTTTGCGTTAGTAGAGTAATACTATATTGCGTTATATTACCCTAGTTGTGTAATTCTGTTAAGCTGTTTTATCAAGGCTTTGCGTTAGTAGAGTAATAATATATTGCGTTATATTACCTTAGTTGTGTGATTCTGCATTAATGGAACATTGATTTTAAACCTATGTCCTTTAGACTGAAATATTTTATTCTTTTTTTGTGTCTATTTTTCGTTTTATTCATCGTACCCAAGACACATTTCTCCCGGCTATGAACAAAATATAAACAACTCCAGACCCTTCTTTTACTACACCCACTGTTTCTCACGTATTTTTAATTGTTTTTAGCTACCAAAGAGTTAGTAGAGTAAAGATACAGTGTATTTTTGTAATTAAAGCGTCAGTTGGGTAAAGATACATTGTCTTTTTGTGAACAAAGCGTTAGCAGGGTAACAATACAGTATATTTTAGTGACCAAAGTGCCAGTAGGGTGAAGATACAGTGTATTTTAGTGACCGAAGCGCCAGTAGGGTAAGGATACAGTGTATTTCAGTGACCAAAGCGCCGTAGGGTAACGATACAGTGTATTTTAGTGACCGAAGCGCCAGTAGGGTAACGATACAGTGTATTTTAG
>NW_013681046.1:2892-4656 GCF_000517525.1 Limulus polyphemus
TGCCAGTAGGGTGAAGATACAGTGTATTTTAGTGACCGAAGCGCCAGTAGGGTAAGGATACAGTGTATTTCAGTGACCAAAGCGCCGTAGGGTAACGATACAGTGTATTTTAGTGACCGAAGCGCCAGTAGGGTAAGGATACAGTGTCTACCCAGTCATTTCATGTTCGTTGACGCCAAGCGCAAAATTCTTTACACACTCTATGAAAAATGAAAATATGTCTGAAATATGTCATTGTAAATTATACTAAGGATGAATGTGGATAACAATGAATATAAACGCCACTCTTGTACAAACTATATTTATATATATATTGGTTTCAGCTGAAAACGTATATTTAAAGATCTGTAAACTTATAACCAACAATTTGACGAAAATATGATGCAATGTCAAAAATTATTCTAACTCAATTATTCACCAAGCTGCTTAATACTTTTCTTTAGCTTAACGATTGTTTGTTTGTAGTTATGCACAAAGCTACACAATGGACTATCTGTGCTCTGCCAACCACGGGTATCGAAACTCGGTTTATAGCGTTGCAAGTCCGCAGACATTCCGCTGTGCTACTGGGGGCTAGCTTAACGATTCCGCTGTAATCACGCCATTCCAAATTTTAAGATATAACTACTGAATTAAGATTCTAAATCATATATTAAATAAAACCAAATTAATGGAAAATCGAATGTTTCGTAGGGGTGAAGGAAGCAATTTTGGAATGATCAGGCAACTCAGAATAGTGTGCAAAGCATTCCAGTGCTAGGAAGGAGTCTGAGGGCATGCCCCCCTCCTCAGGAAAAGTTTGAAAAATAGGTGCTCAGTTTGTTTGCAATTAAGCACAAAGCTACACAATGGGTTATCTGTGCTCTGCCCACCACGGGTATCGAAACCCGGATTCTAGCTTTGTAAGTCCGCAGACATACCGCTGTGCCTCTGGTGGCGGGTGCTCAGAAATTGAATTTTGTGTTAATTTTACTATAATTTATTTAAAGTATTAATGATTTGTATGCCAGTGCTAGAAGCCTCTGGGGACACGTCCCCCAGGAAAATTTTGAAAAATAGAAGCTCTGTTTGTTGTGTTTTTATTTAAGTTAAGCACAAATCTACACAGTGGGCTATCTGTACTCTGCCCACCAGTTTCTAGCGTTGTAAATCTGCAGACATAGTGCTGTACCACTGGGGCGACAGGTTCTCTGAGATTGAATTTTGTGCTAATTTTACTATAACTTATTCAAAGTATTAATAATTTACAAGACTTCTTCATGAGTCACAAAAATAGGTGCTCGTTGGCACTTGTACTCACCATAACTCTAAGCAAGCACAAGCTTGTACTCTCGCAGATTAAACATGTTATCTATTATACATTGTTATATTGACTCATACGTACTGGTATAAGTTTATCTATTTACCCAAAAACAATTTTTGAAGAGGAAGTTAAGGCTTACAGTGACAAAATGTTGGTCCAGCTGCTGCCCAGTCTGCCGGACCTGCTCCGGCGCACATATTTCGTAGGGAACTATACTTTTACAATCAAACTATTAAACTAAGATCCATAAGATGACCACCAACACCTCATGAGGCTTAAGATTTATACGAACTGTACTTACTGTCGTATCTTGTTACTTAAAAACTGAATGACTCGGCCTGTAATTTCTCGACATTCAACAAAACGAAGCCTGAAAAATGGTAATAAAAGTATCATAACCTTAGCAGTTACTTAACAAACGGGTATTTTAATTTTCTATTCAGGAGAATAAACATATTTAG
>NW_013681047.1:0-753 GCF_000517525.1 Limulus polyphemus
CTCTTTTAACAATTACCGGAACTTAGCCTTTATTGTTCCCAAACGTCATTTTATCAAATTTAATTACAAACTTCCTCGGTAGTAAGTAGTCCAATCCTAATATGCATTCGTCTTCAATGTCAGCCAAGTATGCTTTGTGTCTGTCCTTCATGTCAATGTGCTCAATAATTACCCACACTGGTCCCCACAATCTTGCAAAATGTCCTGTCACACCAGAAAGCTTCTGTATGGCTTCTGGTACTCCTTCGTGATCTAACACCTTGATGCTCACAAGGGTTTGCTGAAATGCAGAATCTATGACAAAGTTGCACCTTTGGCCGTCCAGCTTTCCTGTCACATAGACACTATGTGTGCCTGGCATTTCACACCTAGCTGTTGGGAATTTCACGAGTTAATATTCCTTCTTTATATTGCTACGACAGTGAGGGTCACGTGACGCTAGTAACACGTCATATTCTCGAAGGTTCGTCAAGTCTCGAGCGTTTACCAGATATGCGGTATTCTTGTGCATATAAGACCGGTAACTGCAGACAGAGATAGATACGAACAGTTGAGTCGAGCACGTGAGACGTTAGTTGTGAATTATATCGTTTGTTATAACGCGGCTGTGGAAATTAACTGTACTGCAAAGTTGTATTCAGAAAGAATAAACCAGTTTTATTTAAGAAAGGACTTGTATCGCTAAAGTTTCTTCGGAAATAATTATTACGGAAAATTAACTAACGACCAGAGACGTAACAAATTGGTGTCAGA
>NW_013681047.1:1753-3020 GCF_000517525.1 Limulus polyphemus
GGTACACAAGGCCTACCCAACTGCACCACACGATGTTCTCAAGTTGTTGCTGAGGGATCAGTTTGTAGACGCTTTGGACAGTCCACACTGAAGATACAAGTAAAGCAAACACACCCATCTAATATGCAGGATGCAATGGCCAGAGCTCTTGAATATGAATCCTATGTTATGTCCAGCACAGAGGTACAAGGTAAGTACAGTCATCAGGCCAGAAAATGGCAGCTTTCAGAGAAGTTTGAGGGACTTTGCTGGCACTGTAACAAACCTGGGCACAAGAGAGCTCAATGCTGGAAACTTCAACACAGGGAAGATGCCACAGCAGGAAAGGCTGCTACCCAGAAAGGATGTTGGAACTGTGGAGAGCAAAGACATATGAGGAGCCAGTGTAAGAAGAATACTACCAATAAGTCAGCTTCGGGAAACCAGTAATGGTTGGTGCTGAGGGACACCCACCAGTCCCCAATGTAACTTTCCCAACAGCTAAGTGTAAAATGGCAAGCACACGTGGTGTCTACGTGACAGGAAAGCTGGATGGCCAAATGTGCAACTTTATCATAGATTCTGCATCTCAGCAAACCCTTGTGAGTATCAAGGTAATAGATCACAAATGAGTATAAGAAGCCATACAGATGTTCTGTGGTGTGACAGGACATTATTCAAGGTTTTGTGGACCAGTGTGGGTAACTGTTGAGCTCATGGGCTTAAATGACAGACACAAAGTACACTTGGCTGAGATTGAAGACCCATGGATATTAAGGTTGGACTACTTACTACTGAGGAAGTGTATAATTAACTTTGATAAAATGACGTTTGGGAACAGGTGCCATCAAGCTGAAGTCAAGATGACTGAAGGAGTTGATGAAGATAAAGTAGAACCAAGTATAGATATTAAAGCAGAAGAGGAGAAATACAAAGATTTGAAGCTAATAACTGATTTTCTACAAAAAAGTTTTTTGGACCCTGCTTGGGAGAAGATGTCGGGCTTAAGCCCTGTGCCTAAGAACTATTGGGCACAATGGGACTAGTTGAAGCTTGAGGATGGTATTATTGTCCAGAGATGGGAAACTGCAGATGGGAAAGTGATGACCTGGCAAACATTTATACCGAGAAAGTTGTGCTGCGTCAGTCTCATGACAGTTTAACTGGAGGACATTTAGGAATTAAGAAGACATTGAGTCATCTAAGACAGAGATTTTACAGGATAAATATCAGGCAAGATGTGGAAGAATGGTGCAGGTCATTCAGTACATGTTTTGCTAAAAGGGGA
>NW_013681047.1:3266-5487 GCF_000517525.1 Limulus polyphemus
GTGCTGGAAACAAGTGCATTTGTGTGTTGATGGATTATTTCATCAAGTGACCTGAGTCATATGCAATACCAAATCAGGAAGCTACAACTGTAGCTTCGGCTATTAGGACTTTCTTCTTCAGATTTGGTATGCCATACGAACTGCATTCGGATCAAGGTGGTAACTTTGAATCACCTGAGTTCCATGAATGCTGCAAGTTGTTTGGCATACGAAAGACCAGGACAACGCCACTTCACCCACAGTCTGGTGGGATGGTAGAAAAGTACAACTGGACACTGGGACAGGAATTGGCAAAGTTTTTTTAATAGCCGCCAAGATGACTGCGATGTCTTACTCTCTCCACTGTTGATGGCCTATAGAACAGCAAAACATGAAGCCACTGGATACACTGATGTTTGGTCGGGAACTTCGGTTGCCTGTGGACCTGATAACACAACGCCCACCTTACAAATAGTTGCCTGAAAATGTGTCAGAATTCGCGCTGTGTTATCTGGAATGATGGATATTTATCATCAAGTGCGTTCGAACTTATAAACGACTGCTGATTCCTTGAAGCTATCTTATGATAAGAGATCTACTGAAGTCAGCTTTGTACCAGGAGACAAGGTGTCGTTGTATAATCTCAGGAAGACAAAAGGGAAATCTCCTAAGTTGTCTTCTCGATGGGAAAGCCCATATGGCATAGTGGATCGTTTCTCAGACGTGATTTTCCGAATAAAATGTAGTCGGGGAGGTAAGCCGAAGGTAGCGCATGCGAACAGGCTTTGGCATTATCACGGTCATGAACAATTCATTTAGAACAAAGTGAACAACGGAACAAATGACAATGCTGAAGATGTGTCACCTGAAAAAGCCACTGTCGAAGAAGAAACTCTACCCGGTTTTGAGAAGGGAAACAGTGAAGCCCTTAATGAAGTTACTACCACTGATGTGATTGTTACTGATAATAGGACATTTCCCAATGGAGCAGATGAACCCCACGTGAAGCAGAAGCCAACGAGACGGAGACCAGTACGGAAGAGGATACGTCCCGTAAAATTCAGAGACTTTGTTGAATTTATTTTTGTGTTTGTAAATTCTGTACATTTAATTAAGTTATTGTTAATTATCTATTGCTCTATTGTAAGTGTTTATTGTTCGGGACGAACAATACTAAGGACGAGGCAGTGTAACAACAACTGAAGTCGCGTGACGCTGGGAACATGTGCGCTGGAGTTTCTGGAATTATCATGAATTATCGGGAAGGCCCGAGTGCATTCGAGACGCCCTCTTTTTAATATATAAGCCTGGCGAGAGAAACCAGCACTGTGGGCAGATAGATTGAAGAGATAAATACATATAGATAATTGAGTCAAGCGAGCAGTAGACACCGTAAGTAAAGTGTGTGAATCACCGTCATTTATAGCGTGTATTATAAACGTTGTTAAGTTTAAAGTGACTGTTGGAAATTCTGTGCATTACAAAGTTGTATCAAGAAATAATAAACAAGTTTTAATTTAGAAAGGACTTGTTTCGCTGAAGTTCCTAGGTAAGAATTTATACCGGAAATCAAGAAAAGAGCACATACGTTACACTAAGCTAATTCACTCACAATATACAAATGTCATTAACAAAATTTTTTACAGATTCATGATCAAAGTTGTAGTAATAAATATAAACATTTATTTGTAGATAATAAGCAGTATTCTGATTGTAAATGTACGTATATAGAAAATATTTATACTAAAACATACTTAGGGCTAATTATAGATGATGTTTGCAGTTGATCTAAACATAAAAATATGATTTGCAAATGTTTAAGACCTATTATAGCATAATTATGGAGGATATTTTACCAATTAATGTAAAGTCAATAATTTAACAGAATCTGTTATACACGATGGATTGATAATATATCGTTCAACAAGTAACATTCACTGAAAAAATAAATATAATTCAAAAATTAATGTTTAAGATGATAATCTTAAATAAAAATGACGAACTTAATGCAATCAAAAATTTTATGTATTTGCACATTATAAATACGTAATAATTTTGAATTCCTATTATAGTTTAAATCATAAAGTACTGAAAGTATAATACTAGAACATTAGAAAATTCCAATATAATATGAACCAACTCCCGAGGGAGTTATGGAATATAAATACTGTTGCGTCAGCGAGTCACATGACTAGTGTGACGCCACGTTTCTAGAACTATCCTGTACCTTGGCGAATGCTCT
>NW_013681048.1:0-4241 GCF_000517525.1 Limulus polyphemus
ACAGCTTTTGATCTGTGTATCAAGGAAATAGCTTCTCTAGTGACAGCTTTAATCTGTGTATCAAGGAAGTAGCTTCTCTAATGATAGTTTTAATCTGTGTATCAAGGAAGTAGCTTTTCTAACGATGGTTTTAATCTGTGTATCAAGGAAGTAGCTTCTCTAGTGACTAGCTTTGATCTGTGTATTAAAGAAATAGCTTTTCTAGTGACAACTTTAATCTGCGTATCAAGGAAGTAGCTTCTCTAGTGACATCTTTAATCTGTGTATCAAGGAAGTAGCTTCTCTAGTGACAGTTTTAATCTGTGTATCAAGGAAATAGCTTCTCTAATGATAGTTTTAATCTGTGTATTAAGGAAGTAGGTTCTCTAGTGACAGCTTTAATCTGTGTATCAAGGAAGTAGCTTGTCTTGTGAGAGCTTTAATCTGTGTATCAAGGAAGTAGCTTCTCTAATGATAGTTTTAATCTGTGTATCAAGGAAGCAGCGTCGTTATTGAAACTGTAGCTTGTCAAGTAACGGTTATAATCTGGGTATTAAACACACAGTTTGTATAATGATAACTCGACTTGTTTATTGAAACTGTAGCTTGTCAAGTAACGGTTATAATCTGGGTATTAAGCACACAGTTTGTATAATGACAGACTCGACTTGTTTATTGAAACTGTAGCTTGTCAAGTAACGGTTATAATCTGGGTATTAAGCACACAGTTTGTATAAAGACTAACTTGACTTGTTTATTTAAACTGTAGTTTGTCAAGTAACGGTTATAACCAGGGTATTAAACACACATTTTGTATAAAGATTAACTCGACTTGTTTATTGAAACTAGTATGTCAATGTTATAACCAGGGTATTAAACATACAGTTTGTATAATGACAGACTCGACTTGTTTATTTAAACTGTAGTTTGTCAAGTAACGGTTATAACCAGGGTATTAAACACACATTTTGTATAATGACTGACTCGACTTGTTTATTGAAACTAGTATGTCAATGTTATAACCAGGGTATTAAACGTACAGTTTGTTTAAAGTCAAATAAAGGTTATAATCTGGGTATTAAATATACACTGCTCGAATTGTTAAATAAAACTATAGTTGATGTAGTGATAGCTGTAATCTGTCCATTTAATGAAAATACAGACTTCAAATTTTATATTGTCCAATTGAAAGGGTACATTTGAATTGTGTGGTCTATAGAACAGGATAAAATAAGTCTTCAAATAACGTGGCAACTTTTTGGTAGGTGTCGCTTTTCTTTGTATGCAAATCAGTATTCGTGTGATGCCCAGACACAATAAAAATTATATTATTTGATTAACATTTCACAGAATTTAGTAATGTCGCGACAAGTATTATGTTTCCAAACGTGGGAGAAAACATACCCTCTTCGTGCGAAAGTCAACCAGACATCCATTATACTGCTGCTAAGTCTCCGTTCGTCTTCAGAATATTCGTTACCCATTCTTAAAGGAACTCCAAAAACAAACTGAACCTCTTCGAAGTGACTCACACCCATCCATTTACCGTTAATACTGTTACTGGGACGATGTGTAAAAAAATAGAAATACGAGTTACTGTTGTGATCCGCAACATGTTCCGCAACGTGCACGGCAGGGCAGAGAATCAAATAGTCACCAACAGAATCATAGAGGGCTTTGCGGATCGACAATCATTATAGAATAATGCTGATCAACAGATTAGATTCTTTACGAATAATGTGCCTTATGAGATTTTAAGTATTTCATAATTTATTATCAAAACATAAAAATACGAAACGTGTAAGACCATGGACATACATGAATTGTCTTTATCTAACATAACCAAACTGTGTCCATCTTTACTACACTGCAAATAATGTGACGTTCGGGGGAATTTGACTGGTTTGTTTGTTGATTGATTGGTTAGTTCTTAAGCACAAATTTACTTAATGGGCTATCTGTGCTCTGCCTACCACGGATATTAAAACCTGAAGTTTAGCGCCGTTAGCCTTCAAACTTACCGTTAAGCCTTGTTTTGAGACATAAGTATTTACAACATCAGCTTATCTTTGATTTTAGAATTATCTGTGTAGGGCAGATTCGAACATCAAACAGGAAGTCAAACTGAGTATATTTTGTAAAACAACATTGACTTCTTTCAGTTTTATTGTCCCATTCCTAGTGGATCAGCGATAAGGTTGAAGGCTTATAATGCTAAAAACCAGGTTTCGATACCTGTGGTGAGCATAGCACAGACAGTCCATTGTGTAGCTTCGTGCTTAACAAGAAGAGTAGTTGGTTTTAGCAACACTGCTCGTAGATTAAAATAGTGACACTTAAAATAATGTGAAGTTGTTTGTTCTACTTGGATGTAGCCACCTAATCCATGGAATAACTATAAACATTAACTAAGCCTTTTCATTCAGTGTACATACTTTTACAAAGCATTGTTACGATTTAGTCTCTTGTATAAATCTCGTGTTAAATGAAAGTTACTTCCAAAATGTCATTTCATTCAAGTCTTTGACCGAAATTTAACTCAAATTTTTCCATCCTAATTTCTCAGTTTCTACTCTTGAATAAATATTTATCGCATTGTAAACTTAATATCATTTAGATATTAACATAATTATTAACATAAAATAACGATTATTATTATTATTTACAGATATTCAGAAAAATGGCTAAAGCTAACGTCTTTATCCTTTTATGTCTTGAGCTAACCTTTCGAAGCTGTAACAGTGAATTTACTCCTGTCATCAAAACTAACAGTGGGAGTCTTCGAGGACAGACATGCAGAATATTAGGTAAACCCATTTTTAAGTATCTAGGGGTTCCATACGCTACGCCACCTGTCGGCAATCTGCGATTTGGTAAGCCTTTAGCCGTTGGTCAGTGGGATGGTGTATACGAAGCTACTGAACAGCCTTTACCATGTGTTCAGAAAATAAAATATTCACCTTACCCGTGGAAAACCAACCAGTCTGAATCTAGCGAGGACTGTCTCTATTTGAACATCTGGACTCCAGAGTTAATCGGTACTGGTGAGCTTAGACCCGTTCTTGTATGGATTTATGGAGGAAGTTTTACCCACGGGTCTATTGACATTGATTTCTATGATGGGTCGGTGCTGTCAGCTTATGGCGACGTCGTGGTGGCAAGCATGAACTACAGGGTAGGGCTATTTGGGTTTCTTAACGCTGGTACAAAGTCTTGTCCAGGAAACATGGGACTTCACGACCAGTTACTTGCCATGAAGTGGATCAAAGAAAATATTGAATTTTTTGGCGGCGATCCCAAACGAATTACACTTTTTGGTGAAAGTGCTGGTGCAATATCTATCGGCGCTCATCTTGTGTCTCCTCTGAGTAGGGGTCTTTTTGCACGAGCTATTCTTCAGAGTGGCAGTCTTTATGGGCCCATAGTGAAAGGAAGAGACGGCCTTAGTGGAAGAAGTAAGGTCAGTGAAATTTCGAAGCACGTGGGGTGTTTAAATGACGAAGATGTGGACATTGAAAATATGGTCAAGTGTCTGAAGACTGTTCCTGCTGAAGAGCTTCTAGGAGCCGCCAAGGAGAAACGAGGCGATTTTGGACCAACGTTTGGTGATGATTACATCCCCATTGATCCCAACGAGGCATTTAAGACAGGGTCATTTCAAAACGTAGAACTTCTTATCGGAGCCAACAGAGATGAGGGTTCTCATTTCCTTCCTTCAATGTTCCCACAGATATTCGATCGCCGTAATGACGAAACAGATGACGTAACGAAGGGAAACGCTGCCTTATACATGGAGATGATTTTTCGGAACTTCCCGGACATTGAAAGTGAGCTCGTTGCCCAGTTTTACTTACAGAATATCTCAGTAGATGACCACGTAATTGTATTCATTTTAATCTTTTTATGATAATGATAATCGTTATGAGGTGGTTTGAACAGTATATTTAATTAGTTTTACTCATTACTAGGTGTATAGTTTAGTTTCCATCTACGTAGACAGATTGTTTTCATCAGAAGCTAATATTAATAACTACTAACACAAAGGTTTTAACAAGAGGGAGCTCTAATTACCAAAGAGGGTTTGAATATGAACAGTGAGCTCAAATTAACAAGAGTTCTAATAAGAACAGTGAGCTCAGATTAACGAGAGTTTTAATAAGAACAGTGAGTTCAGATTAACGAGGGTTTTAATAAGAATAGTAAGCTCAGATTAACGAGAGTTCTAATAAGAACAGTGAGCTCAGATTAACGAGAGTTCTAAT
>NW_013681049.1:0-836 GCF_000517525.1 Limulus polyphemus
TAAAAGTATTTTATTGAGTGAGTTTTAAAAGTATTTTATTGAGTGAGTTTTAAAAGTATTTTATTTAGTGAGTTTTAAATGTATTTTATTGAGTGAGTTTTAAAAGTATTTTATTGAGTGAGTTTTAAATGTATTTTATTGAGTGAGTTTTAAAAGTATTTTCGCGATTAAAGAAATATATCTTTGCATAACTCCGATCAAATGGTTTTTTAATCATACTTTATCTATAAATTCTACATTCTCTTGAATAGAATTTAGTCTGTTTGTAATTTCGAGAAAAATCTCTCTTTGCTATCCGTTCCGAAGTAATAAATTAGAGGTGTGGCAGCTAGGTAATACCACCCAACGCCAATTCTCGGGCCACGAATAGTGCGATTGACCATCACATCATAACAACCCCATGTTCGGGAACGGGCTTCGATCCAGCGAGTCGAGTGCCTTAAGAATCAGATCACGTCAACCCCCCTTGAATAGACACAACAACAGCTGTTTCTATATTTCACACAGTAATATCCACTCTGGGTATATATAAAACAACAACAGTTGTTTCTATATTTCACACAGTAATATCCACTCTGATTATACATAAAACAACAACAGTTGTTTCTATATTTCACACAGTAATATCCACTCTGGGTATATGTAAAACAACAACAGTTGTTTCTATATTTCACACAGTAATATCCACTCTGGGTATATATAAAACAACAACAGTTGTTTCTATATTTCACACAGTAATATCCACTCTGGGTATATGTAAAACAACAACAGTTGTTTCTATATTTCACACAGTAATATCCACTCTGGGTATATATATATATATATAACAACAACAG
>NW_013681049.1:1594-4240 GCF_000517525.1 Limulus polyphemus
CTGCTATAAAATTGTTACCTGTGGTGCATTTATTACAATTTCTGCTATACAATTGTTACCTGTGGTGCATTTATTACAATTTCTGCTATAAAATTGTTACCTGTGGTGTGTTTGTTACCATTTCTGCTATAACATTGTTATCTGTGGTGCGTTTATTACAATTTCTGCTATGCAATTGTTATCTGTGGTGCGTTTATTACAATTTCTGCTATAAAATTGTTACCTGTGGTGTGTTTGTTACCATTTCTGCTATACAATTGTTACCTGTGGTGTGTTTGTTACAATTTCTGCTATAAAATTGTTACCTGTGGTGTGTTTGTTACCATTTCTGCTATAAAATTGTTACCTGTGGTGTGTTTGTTACCATTTCTGCTATATAATTATTATCTGTGGTGTGTTTATTACAATTCTTTCTATAGCTTTATTATCTGTGGCGTGTTTATTTCAATCACGTATATATATTTATTAGAATATGTGAATCTCTTTTCAACAAACAGATCAATAAAACGTGGGATCACATTTTTAAAAATGCTAATTTTATTTTGCGAGAAATTATCTTTCATGATTTTATACTGTTACTAAGATGACAAAAGAAATAAAAAAGCGTAATATACTAAATACAGATTGAAGAATGGCTTCGAGAAGACATTCGATATAGAAATATAACACGTGAACTTAAAAGGCAGTAATCCCGTTTAAACTATGTTTATTTCTCTAGTAAAACAAATTGACTCCGTGAAACAGATTTTATCACGCAATATCTTTTGAATATCACTTTTTCTGCAGGTTGAAACGTCTCATACCATCTGACTTGGAATACTAATATTCTTATTAACTGGCAGATGCGCTCAAAAATCGATGTAAGATTGTAAAATAAAACTGAACGTAATAAACCATTAGAGTATACATATATATCTGTATGATACGTGAGCTGATACGACTGTTCCCTTTGCTCACGATTTTCATTTCACGGGGTTTGAAAGCATTGGAAGGGCTCGTGATATATCAAAGAATGTGCCTTTTTTTTTTACATGTATTATCTCTCCTACAGGAAAGACAGAAAATATATATTTATGCAGGGGATCCTGGAACAACCATAACTATTGTTGCTTTTACTAACTGTAACTGATTTACTAAAATATACAAACGTAGACACCGTTTGAATTTATAACGAGATTGAGTTAAGATATCCATCCAATTCATTTTATACGGAAATATAAATATTTCATGCTTAAATTATGAAATTAACTTAAATCCGTAGGAGTTGGAGAAAAAATGAGCTGTTACAAAAAGTTTCTAGAGGACATTAAGATAAACAGAAAAACAACCATCTTTGTGAATTTTAAATCACAGATATTCTTCTTCAATGTTTCATTCTAACAGTTTGGTTTGCTAAGCTACGAAATCGCCTATATGTGTTGTTCCCACCGCGGGTATTGTATCCCGAATTCTATAGTTAACAGCCCTCAAACTTACCGCTGAGGTACGGAGGGAGAGGGCGTGATATATGTTGATAATACACACACACCTATAAAGCATAACTTGGTCTGCAATACGTATACATTTATATTTTGTCTTGAAAAAAATACGGAAATGATCAAATTAAGAAAAATATACAGGAGAAGTATTGTGTGCAAATTCATAGAAAAAACACAGGTGTAAACACAGGTGTAAACACACGAGCATATTAATGTAAACTATTAGTGAATCAACAAAACAAACAAAATTTGACCTTTGTCGACAGGTCAAGCGTCTAAAAAGTTCAGGCTCGAAACGGCCCCACAAGGATCAAGATTTGCTAACTACAGTACAGTTGAAAAACTAGCTGAAAAAAACAAAACAATACTTCCAAATATTATTGAGTTCAAATCACATTTCATTAGTGAGCATGTTTTCTCTATTTTTAAAATATTTAATCAATTCTACTGTGTTGCGTTCATGGGAAAATTTGGGTTCTGCAATGAATTTTTATTTTTATGTATTGGTGTTTACACATTGCGATCTTGTCATTACATACTGTGTATTATGTATTGATCCTTACATATTGTGACCTGATGATTACACACTGTGTATTATGTATTGATCCTTAGATGTTGTGACCTGATGATTACACACTGTGTATTATGTATTAGTACTTACACATTGCGATCTTGTCATTACATACTGTGTATTATGTATTGATGCTTACACATTGCGATCTTGTCATTACATACTGTGTATTATGTATTGGTCCTTACATATTGTGACCTGATGATTACACACTGTGTATTATGTATTGGTCCTTACATATTGTGACCTGATGATTACACACTGTGTATTATGTATTAGTACTTGCATATTGCGATCTTGTCATTACCTTCTGTGCATTATGTACTGGTGCTTACACATTGCGATCTTGTCATTACATACTGTGTATTATGTATTGATGCTTACACATTGCGATCTTGTCATTACAAACTGTGTATTATGTACTGGTGCTTACACATTGCGATCTTGTCATTACAAACTGTGTATTATGTATTGGTGCTTACACATTGCGATCTTGTCATTACCTTCTGTGTATTATGTACTGGTGCTTACACATTGCGATCTTGTCATTACCTTCTGTGTATTATGTACTGGTGCTTACACATTGCGATCTTGTCA
>NW_013681049.1:5048-5807 GCF_000517525.1 Limulus polyphemus
GCGATCTTGTCATTACACTGTGTATTATGTATTGATGCTTACACATTGCGATCTTGTCATTACATACTGTGTATTATGTATTGATGCTTACACATTGCGATCTTGTCATTACATACTGTGTATTATGTATTGATGCTTACACATTGCGATCTTGTCATTACATACTGGTATTATGTATTGATGCTTACACATTGCGATCTTGTCATTACATACTGTGCATTATGTATTGGTCCTTACATATTGTGACCTGATGATTACACACTGTGTGTTATGTATTAGTACTTGCATATTGCGATCTTGTCATTACAAACTGTGTGTTATGTATTGGTATTTACATATTGAGAACTCGTGGTTACACATATGTATTATGAACTCGTTATTACTCACATGTATTATAAAGTCGCGGTTACTCACATGTATTGTGAACTCGTGGTTACACACACGTGTTGTGAACTTGTTATGACATACTAAATCTTATGTATTTGTGCTTACATATTGTGTATTGTTAGCACGTTTTTGAAACTCTAGTTAAAGTTGACGTTTCTCAGTTTATGCACGGTACTTCTGTTGGTTGTATAGTTTAATACAGTTGTTTAGTTCCAAAATGAAAACTTCGATCAACCACAAACTTATCAAGTCCTAAAACTATGAAATAAAGTCCTTTAATAAAATCCTTGATTTTTTTTACAATAAACCACGTGATGAAATACCAGGATCACGCTAGTGTGTAAAAAGTTACTTTAACTGTTTTACAATAAA
>NW_013681050.1:0-4239 GCF_000517525.1 Limulus polyphemus
GCTGTAATCTCTCTTTTTGTTTCTTTTGTCGTTCTTCTTGTTTCTCTTGTTTTTCCTCCAACAACTGCTGTAATCTCTCTTTTTGTTTCTTTTGTCGTTCTTCTTGTTTCTTTTATCGTTCTTCTTGTTTCTTTTCTTTTTCCTCCAACAACTGCTGTAATCTCTCTTCTTGTTTCTTTTGCTATTCTTGTATTGCTGCCATCAAATCTGCTAAGCTGTAGTTTGATTTCCATCTTCTTTTTTATTTATTTATTTATTTTTGTCCCGCTTCTGACACCAATTTGTTATGCCTCTGTGTTCGTTTGTTAATTTTTCGTAGAAATTATTTACGAGAAACTTTAGCGATACAAGTCTTTTCTTAAATAAAACTAGTTTATTCTTTCTCAATTTAACTTTGCAATACCTTTAATTTCCACAGTCACTTTGACTTAAACACGCGCTATAATTCACAACGAACGATTCACGCACTTTACTTACTACCGCGCTTGACTCAATTGTCCGTCTCTATCTCTGCCTGTCTGCAATTCAATTATTCACGCCGTCACTTTATTTGCCGGCTTAGTCTAGTAAACGATCGAGCCTTCACGAACGTTCGAAATACTCATTACGTGTTACCAGCGTCACGTGACTTTCGCTGTCGTAACAGAACTTTACAGTGTTTCCTTTTATATCAATATCTATGTAAAGACTGAGTCACAAGTTCTGTAAATATCTATAAATACCATATTAAAAAGTCTGAATTTCTTGTTCTTCTATTTGCTTCTTCATTTTTATTAGATGGTAGCTGAAAAACCAAAACAATTGTGTCAACCACTTTTACTGCATGTTTACATAATAAACATTAAAAAAAATATTATATTGTAAAACCAAAAAAGATAAACCACTCAGATATGATGAAGAGTACCTTGACGGTAGGTTGGTAGAGATCCTGATGAATAATAAAATCGAATCGGAGATGCACGTGCCCCACGCTTGAAATTGCTGGGACACAAGATGAGAGCTAACAATTAAAGAAAAAAACTTTTCAAAAAGGAAGTAAATTCATGGATGGTATTTGCATCATCTCTATATAATAGCACAGGCAAGAATTAACATATAGCACTTGTACATGTATACATAATGACAAAGCTGTGACTCGTATTATGCACCAGATAATCATTAAAATAATTTGTTTTTTGTTACTTTACATATAACCTATTAGACAGTAACGCTTGTTATTAACCTAAATGTGTAATGCATACAATATAAACCAATAAGTTATGGATCCCTATAAAGATACTACGTAGAAGTGCAGAACTCTTTGTAAATGAAAACATTCGGACACTATTATTGCGAATTGACAACCTGTAAATTTCGAGCTGGCTGTCATCTGTGATAGTTTAATTATGTTTATGATTTACGAATTGGATAACCTTTTAGATCTGAGTCTACTTACGACTGGTTTTATTTTATAGTATTTTAAAATTACGACAAAATTGCATGTTTACATAATAAACATTAAGAAAATATATAATGTAAAACCAAAATCAAAAAAAGATAAACTACTCAGACATGATGGAGAGTAACTACGTACAAAAGATTGAACACTTTAACCACATATTTTATGCAGTATCTGAATTTCAAGTTTAGAATGTAACTTTTTAAAACTCATTTAATTAAAAACTGTTAAATAAGTGCCATAATTTCAACCTGTAATTAAATCTTTAATGTCTTTAATTTTCCAATAAACTGTTATTTTTAGAACATTTTATCTACCAATCTCGAAAAACACATATGCAACATGCTTTCCAATCTTAAGTTATTAACACAGTATATACTTGACCATCATGTGGTTCTATATTGTCATTGAAAGACAGTGCCACGTTCATGGTAAACTCAGTTGATCAATACCTGCCCATAACGTGGTGACGTATTGTGATTGAAACACACTACCACGCTTATGGTGTGTAAAGTAAAGTTATGACTCATAAAACGACTATTTTTCAGTTTATTTAACGTAGTCAAACAAAAGATGGAAGTTGAATTGCATAAACTATAAATGAAAATAAGAGAACCATAATGTCGCAAATTCAATAAAACGCAGTAAACCAAGGTAAACAGTATTACGGTTCATTTTCTTCAATTAATTATATCACACTTTCATCGTGTAAAACTTAACTATATTTGAAAATGACTAGGTAATTATTTTCTTTATTTTACTGAATTATTTAAACTTAAATAGTTTCTGTTGTGAAATCTTAAAATCATCATCGTTTGTGCTACTGTTCACACCATCAACAAATTGAATTAGTATGAAACGTAACAAACTGTTTAAGCTTTGAACTTATTAAGAAAGTAAATTTTCTGGCAATTTTAAATAAATATTCAATATATTAGTAGAATTTGAAACAGTTCCGTCTTTTGCGAAAATTTAGTTACATTTTGCGGTTCTTCAGCATAATAGATGCAAGTGATAGTATATATCGTATATAAAGTAGATTATTAGGCTTAAGACATGCTACTGTTAGATTCACATTTGTAAATTTAGCCACTGTGACTGGTACTTTAAGTTAGTACCAAGTAACTGATTACAAAAATAAAATCCGACTACATCAGCTGTTTGTAGTAGTTTTTAAACAGGTTTGCATAAGTAAAAACTGTCTGATAGTTTAACTCCCGAGCTGTACTATTTCATGTACGATTTGATGATAACTGTTGATACTGAGTTTTCCTGACACGGTTTGTGTACTGTTAAACACAGTAAACATTTATTATAAAACTGTGCCTTTTGTAGTTTCTACTTTTGGTCAGTTTTTCTTTCCTTTTTCTTCTGGTTAAAGTATAAATTTATATTTGAATTATTATTCTCTACATTGTTCTGGAGCACTGATTATCGGCGCCATCTTACGGTTGTTTCAGGTACTCTGCTTGTTGTTAAACGCACAGATATTGATCTATATACCGGCTGTGCTTAATGGAAGTATCGAAACCCAATAGTCAGCGTTACAGCTGAGCCACCATCATGCCCCAAGTTGAACAAAAAACCGGGTTGACTAACTAATTAATGAATATTTGCAGTAAAACTCTTATCAATGCTATAAGTGTAGAGTTTGGCCGCCAATTTTGATTTCATTCCTTTAAGTCTCACATTCAATCCTTTTTTAGCCGCACCTTTTCTTTTGTTTTCACACCTGAGGTGTTTTTGATTAGATTTGATTTTAAAGGTGGTTATTTAAGTATTGCAAAACAGTAATCCTTTCTTTTGCCATCAGTGTACATTTTATACATCCGTTCATCAAGGCTTACTCTATTTTGTTAGTTTATTTATTTATCTACAATTAATTATTATTATTATTGTATATTTTTTACTTATCATTCACAATAATTGGCAAATCAGAAAGGTGATCTTATCATTCCCAGAGAAGGCCAAGCAACCCCAACGTCATTAGAAGACAACATTAGTAATCATAATAAGTTACGAGGGAAAATAATGAAGTACGTATAATAATATATCAAACACACCACATCTGCTATATCCAGTGCCGACGAGACCTTTCGTACAATACCAAGGCTGATCAGGCCGGCTAGGATACTTCAGGCACAGTAAGAGTTGAGACACTACTTGTATTATACAACTGCGAGTGACACTCGCTATGAACAATGCACCGTAATTCACAAAGAAATGTGAAAATACTGAGCAAGTACACACCACACTGTAACCCTGACAAAGCATGCTCATGCAACAGTACTCCAATCATCACAATGGAAGACGTTTTTTCCTGAAAATTAACCATTCCAGGTAACACAACATTATAATTATGGAATATGGATGAAAAGTTCCTTCCTTTCCCGTGTGCTTCTTAACCCACCCTTTTATGACTTTTATTTACCTTCTGTACGCTGTTAGGCTGGTAACACGAAATCTTCATTTTATTGAAGTGAACTAATGAAGTTCGTTGAACAATGAAATAAATAAAAGGACTATATGTTGAGAAAAGGTCTCTTTTGATGAGCTGGATACTCCACAGCATTAGTTGGTAATAATCAAATGAGGTTGGAAAGAAAATCTTTATTTTTTCTGTATTATTTCAATTAAATACATAATATTGATAACAATATTCTTAATGACTTACGACAAAGATATGACAATTAAATACTTCCTCTAAATAAATGCACATTCATTACATGCTGACATGAAGTAAATGTTTTATTCCTATAGAAATCTCTCTTTTCTCCCCTTCCAGACTGTTTTGGTCTTTG
>NW_013681051.1:0-2079 GCF_000517525.1 Limulus polyphemus
AAACATGGTAGGAACATAAAACATCGTAGGAGCATAAAAGATGGTAGGAACATTAAACATGGTAGGAACATAAAACATCGTAGGAACACAAAAGATGGTAGGAACATAAAAGACGGAGCATAAAAGATGGTAGGAACATTAAACATGGTAGGAACATAAAACATCGTAGGAACATAAAAGACGGAGCATAAAAGATGGTAGGAACATTAAACATGGTAGGAACACAAAAGATGGTAGGAACATAAAACATGGTAGGAACATAAAACATCGTAGGAACACAAAAGATGGTAGGAACATAAAACATGTTTTCACTTTATAATTATGTCCGTTTACGTGACAAAATTTGAAACAATTTGTTTGAAAGACCCTAGAAAACCAGAATTAACCAGGATTTTTTTTAACTCTGTTAAGCCTTTTTAGAGCCATCTTTAAATGATTACATCCACAGTTGACTTATCCATAAACATTAAAGCAACAACTGTGGTTTCTAATTGCTGATTTCGTTATACTCTATTCATGATATATCACGATATACTAAACTTTTAAATCACACCTGTGGTTTCTTGTTTCATGACATTATGATCGTAAAGCTGATATTATATGATACTAGACTCTCTAGACTCTAGAGCAATGATGGATAACCCACGGCCCTGTAGAATTGAACTCACGGACCCCGTTGTGTCCTGAAGTATATTTTTCACCTCTGTCTAGTCCTCCAGCAAAACAAAAACAAATCAGTGGTTTTTAGACTCACTATTGACATGTTACATAAACAAATAGGATAATATATGTACTTGTTTTAGAATAGTTAAAAAAACTCCCATAACTTACACTGGTGTCTTTCCTAGAAGTGGAAGTCAACCACCAAAACCGCATCTTGTAGACGCAAATCGCGTGTGTATGGGGGGGGGGGGGTATAGTTCTATAAACTAGCGTGTGTGACAAAGGGGATGGGGGGAAGAAAGAGGAGGAGCAGGCCTCACGGTCTTGACTCGCCCCTGCTTTGTTTCGTGACAAGACAATGGCTTGTACTAAGTCAACCAGACTAGCTAGCATACAGTGTTGTTGTGGAAACCAGTTAATCGTTTAACATAGGTATACTTACACAATAAACACGCTAAACCTAATTTATCTCTAGTTATTGGCTACATATATTATCTATAGTCAACATAAGGAAAGTTCAGTACGTTCAAACATATCAAACTCCAGTCAGGAAGAGGGGGCTAAGTCTGCATATTTATTTGTAGTTAAGCGCAAAGCTAGACAGTGGGCTATCTGTGCTCCATCCACCACGGGTATCGAAACCCGGTTTCTAGCGGTATAAGTCCGCAGACATGCCACTGAGGGGCAGAGGGCCAAAAAAAGGTACTGTTTCATGCAAAAGTTGGGGCCTAAACTAACTGTCTTTAAGCTGTAGTCGCAGTGTTTATTTAATTTATGAAGCACACAGTTAAACTTATCTTTTTATTAACCCTACTTGAACTTGTATCTTTGTGTTTCTACTGATATTACTCTCATATACCCAAGTTCAAAGAACTATAAATAACTTGATTTCTAAGAAGAGAGAGAGAGTCTTTACACAAAGTGTGTCTGCAAAGAAACTCACGCGATTTTATCTTTAACGTTTGGTACGCGTACGAGCAAATCCCAAAATTGTGATGTCAACAGCTTAGGGTAATCCAGATTTTATTAATCTTGAAAACCAAGAGATAAGACAACTTTTATCTTGAGGCGGATTATTGTCAATCTTATCTGGACTCGATAGAGAGACATTAGATGTGTTTTCTACCAACTAGAAAATGTACTAAAACTTGTATAAAAGACACAAACAAACAATACAAGATAATGAGTTTTTTTAACCTAGGGTTAGCGATAATTAAGTTTCCCGTACTTATGAAATAACCATTCAAAGGATTTGTATTATTGCTATATACGGGATCAGCATAATGGGAATTTTTTAATTATGAAAATGTTTTTTGTCTGTGTTTTCTGTTCCTGTTATTATTACAAAAACTGACCTATAACATACCGTTAGACCTTTACACGAATATGTATATATATATATATATATATATATAC
>NW_013681051.1:2790-4949 GCF_000517525.1 Limulus polyphemus
GTCTGTAGCGTGTCCAGACTTGTTTCTCCAGTGCAGAAAATATGCGGTATTTTATACCGCTAGAAACCGGGTTTCGATACCCGTGGTGGATGGAGCACAGATAGCCCACTGTCTAGCTTTGCGCTTAACTACAAATAAATATACAGACTTAGCCCCCTCTTCCTGACTGGGGTTTGATATGTTTGAACGTACTGATTCTGCAATCTATTTAAAACACACGTTCCTTGTTCACCAACTTTCATTATGTTGACTATAGATAATATATGTAGCCAATAACTAGAGATAAATTAGGTTTAGCGTGTTTATTGTGTAAGTATACCTATGTTAAACGATTAACTGGTTTCCACAACAACACTGTGTGCTAGCTAGTCTGGTTGACTTAGTACAAGCCATTGTCTTGTCACGAAACAAAGCAGGGGCGAGTCAAGACCGTGAGGCCTGCTCCTCCTCTTTCTTCCCCCTCCCCTTTGTCACACACGCTAGTTTATAGAACTATACCCCACACACACACACGATTTGCGTCTACAAGATGTGGTTTTGGTGGTTGACTTCCACTTCTAGGAAACACACCAGTGTAAGTTATGGGAGTTTTTTTTTAACTATTCAGAAACGAGTACATATTAGCAAGTTCTTTATACTGCTAAAGTCTGTCACCTGGTTTATTACCTGGTTAAATACCTGGTTTATTTAGAGAGAGAAAATTATCATAATTTCGTATAATAAAAGCTAAAAAGTAACATCGAAAAATTCAACGGGTGTTTTTAAGTCTGTATTTTTGTGTGGGTGACGTTCTGATTCAACAAAAATATTTTGCTTGACTTTTAGTTTAGTGGTTTTGTTTGACTCACGTTAACTATCTGGATTCGTTTACTTGCATCGAGTTAAGGTAAGATACGACTCCAAACCGCATGCTGAGAATGAAAGTAAGATCAAACAGAGAAAATGTGACAACGTTAACGTGTCCTTGACCGACCGTTGAACTATAACTTAACATCAGATCTGTAAGTTGTAAACATTTCCATGTTCAGAGTTAACGAAACTTATTTTGTTTAGAATATGTTCAGCTTCTTTCGATTTTATCCCTACCAGGCGGAGAAAAATGATTAATTCGGCCAAATCCGGACGGATACTGAGAATCGGCACATTTCTGGAACATTCCGAAAGTTCGATTGATTGGCACACTTCTGGAACATTCCGAAAGTTCGATTGATTGGCATACTTCTGGAACATTCCGAAAGTTCGATTGATCGGCACACTTCTGGAACATTCCGAAAGTTTGATATCCGTATCTTCGTTCAATCGAACTTTCGGAATGTTCCAGAAGTGTGCCGATCAATCGAACTTTCGGAATATTCCAGAAGTGTGCCGATCAGACCTGTCGTAGCTAACATGGGGTCGCACAGTTACAAATTTGCTAATTTCTTAAATACGTTGTCGAACAATAAAACCTAATCAGAGAAATAAAACGAAGTTGTTCTGGAAGACAGTTCACTACACGACACCAGTCATGTTGAATTATGAAGAATATAAATAACAAATATAAAACAAACGTTCAAGTGAATCACGTCAGTTCACAGTTACAAACTTTAACAAATATGTTTGTTTGTTTGTAATTAAGCACAAAGCTACACAATGGACTATCTGTGCTCTGCCCACCACGGGTATCGAAACCTGGATTCTAGCGTTGTAAGTCTGCAGACATACCGCTGTGCCACTGGGGGGCTAACAAATATGAGTAATTTGATAAGTACATCTCAAGTTAATACGCCTGTGTTTTTCAATGTCTTACTTTCTCTTCCTCTCTGTATCAGTTAAACAGCAACAAAATCACGTCTAAGATATCTCACAGCCTCCTCTCTGTATCAGTTAAACAGCAACAAAATCACGTCTAAGATATCTCACAGCCTCCTCTCTGTATCAGTTAAACAGCAACAAAATCACGTCTAAGATATCTCACAGCCTCCTCTCTGTATCAGTTAAACAACAACAAAATCACGTCTAAGATATCTCACAGCCTCCTCTCGGTATCAGTTAAACAGCAACAAAATCACGTCTAAGATATCTCACAGCCTCCTCTCGGTATCAGTTAAACTGCAACGAAATCACGTCTAAGATATCTCACAGCCTCCTCTCTGTATCAGTTAAACAGCAACAAAATC
>NW_013681052.1:0-2950 GCF_000517525.1 Limulus polyphemus
AATGTAAGAGGCACATTTGAGAAGTAAGTACTCGTACGAAGAAGTACATCGTACTAATCATGATAGCTCAGACACTTGTTATTAGTCACTAAGTATCCAATAATTTGAACCTTTACTATCAATCTCCAAACACCAGATATCCTGTGTTCTTTCAAAAGTAGACATACTTTATTGTCATGGATGTTTTTGTTTGCTGTGGAATTTCAAGCACAACTTTCGTTTTGAACAGGTAAACCAGAGGGCCTAATTTTCTTTCCTTAGGTGTTTCGTGATACATGTTCCTACCTCGGGAAGCAATGAACTTGAAGTGACCCAATAAAAAATTTCTAGGGAGATAAGTTGGAGGGTTTTGGTGGTCAATCCGCTGACATGTGGGGTCCATCCAGATGAGTACCCAACAGGTTGCACCAAAATGTTATATCTGTGTTCGTTTGTTAATTTTCCGAGAAACTTCAGCGATACAAGTCTTTTCTTAAATAAGACTAGTTTATTCTTTCTCAATTCAACTTTGCAATACACTTAATTTCCACAGTCACTTTAACTTAAACACACACTATAATTCACAACGATACACGCACTTTACCTACGGTCACTACCGCGCTTGACTCAGTTGTCAGTCTCTATCTCTGCCTGTCTGCAATTCCAATTCCGATTAATTGTCTCGCTTTATCTGGCGCACTTATATACAGGAATAGAGGGCGTCTAGCAAATACTGGATTATTCGTGATATTTCCCGATCTTTCTAGAACTAATTACGTGTTACCAGCGTCACGTGACTTCCGCTGTCGTAACAAAACCATCACCTGCAGATCATTTTATATGTGGCCATCTTCCATCTATTGGAGGTTTCATTCTCCCCAGTTGCGAAAGTTATGTTTGTTCCCTGATCTCTCAGGTGAAAAGTCACTAAAGTAATGGAGGTTATGTTACACGACTTGTAGCCATGTTTGTATTAAACATTTTATTAGACAAGCGGTTAAAATAACTGGTTCTTAGGTCTGCTTTAATGTTCCGAAAGGAAGCTGGAATACGTCAACTAGTGATATCAAGTAGGAAGTACTAAATATAAAATAAGTTAATGGAAGCCTAATATATTGGTTCTAAAACTATACTTGAGTACGTATGTTTGAAGTTTCGTAAAAGTCAGACCTCCTAACGACTCCTCTGTAAGTCTGTGGGTTTATAACGCTAAAACTAGGGTTTCAATGCTCGTGATGAGCACAACACAGATAGCCCAGTGTACAACTACAAACTTAAACTGGACTAATTTCAGTCATGACTTACATTCCTTGTCTTTTAAAACCAATTTTTTTTTATTCGGTTGGAAGGTCAGTTGTACTTCAAGTAATGGTAGTGTATTTATGTAATGTTAATTTTGACTTCAATAGAAATAAATATCTGAACATGTTTCGTTTAATGACAGGACTGCATTTAATGCAAAAATAAACACGGAATTAAATTAGAACTGGTTTGGTTAATCTAATCAGGTGGAAGAAAGCAAAAGGCCACAGATTCCAGTCTGGTGCCCTTCTAAGTATTGTTTGTTTTGAATTTCACGCAAACTACACGAGGGCTATCTGAGCTAGCCGTTCGTAAACTAGCAGTGTAAGACTAGAGAGAAGGCAGCTAGCCATCACCATCCATCACCAACTCTTAGGCTACTCGTTCACCAACGAATAGTGGGATTGATCAAAACATTATAACGCCCCCACGGCTAAAAGGGCGAGCATGTTTGGTGGGACGGGGACTCATTCTGAGGAACCAATAAGATAAAATAATCAAGTTTAGTAATGTTACATGTACTGTTACATTAATGTGGTGAGTATTATGAAATCAAACTAATTATACTATTATTAGGAACTAAATACAATAATACAGGAACTCATTTTTTTATATATTGCGGTATACAAACACTATGGTAACTTATTAAAGTTATTTGATTTTTTTAACATTAGTGTTTTGATGTCGAAACTTCAACGAGAATTAAGATAATTTTGTATTAAATTTCCGATTAAATACGTCGTTCAGTTCAGCTGGAAAATATCATTATAAATTCACGATTCTGTTTAATGATTACTATTTTAAACCGGCTATATGTATATATATACATATTGTTACGACAGCGGAAGTCACGTGAACTGGAAGCCAATAAATTCTCAGTTTTGATGAAATTAGGCTTAAACAGTAAAGCAAAGATGTGTGGCTGTGCGATTGGATATTACCGTATTTTTCGGTGTATAAGACGCACTTTTTTACCCCAAAATTTGATGTCAAAATCTGCTTGCATCCTATACACCGAAGGTATGAATAATATATACGATATACACAAGCCATGTGTAAATATATTTAAATAGGCATGTACAGTTTAGTTCAATTAAATGTGTTATTTATAACAATAGTAGTTTTTTTTTAAACATAACTATTTATAATGCTCCCTAAATAATAAAAAAAATGAATTACAGTGAAAGCAATGAAGATTTTGTAGGTTTTGAACCAAACTAAATAACAGTAAACTTTTTTTGATTTACAGTATTTTCTTATTTTGATGTTTTGAGCTCTTTTGTGTTTAAAACAATATATACTAATTTTTAAAGAATCAAATTGAATTTTTATTCAATAAAAATCTTTCAAATGCGACTGTAGCTTTTTTTTTCTCCAAAACTTTGTCTTCTAAATAAGGGTCCGTCTTATACACCGGTGCGTCTTATATTCCGAAAAATACTGCAACTCTATAACAAGATCGCCACCTACCAAATCACAAAAGTGAGATAATTTAATCTTTTTTTTTTTAGTTTTGTTCCATAGACACTTGATCTTCCTTTGATACAAAGTGCTAAAGTGTCTGTTTCTGATAACAACAGTGCTGCCTGAAAGCAGAGATGGAATCTTGACGAACTGCCAAATTAAATTAATTTGGAAAAGTCTTGGTTTGAGAATAAAGAGCACAGTT
>NW_013681052.1:3524-4811 GCF_000517525.1 Limulus polyphemus
TATCATTCTTGTTAAAACGATCATGTGTTTTGTGCATCGGAGGGTAGCCATTTATAAAAAGGCTTGCTTACAAGAAAAAACGATCATGTGTTTTGTGCATCGGAGGGTAGCCATTTATAAAAAGGCTTGCTTACAAGAAAAAGCGCCATAACTACAGTAGAAACGATATCTTAGGATACGACTCACTAAAACAGTTCTAATCAACTAACATAAACAAAAAATGTTTTTCAAGATGCTGAGTTTTTCGGTTATATCGAATATCATCAATGGATGTTCAGAAGCGATAAATTGGTCGAGAATTATTTAGATTTATGGGGAAAAGGCGACATTACCCCATATTCTTTTTTTTAAACAAGTCTCCTACATAAGTAGCGCCATCTGTCCTTAAATAATTAAACAATGTATTTGCAATTTCAGTAATATAATACATAACAAATATTAAAATACAAATAATGGTTAAATTTGTTATAAGAATGATTAATGTTTTGGCCAAACAATTAACTCGCCTACGTCCAAAACTTTGATCGCTTAGTTCCTTCCTTGATTACAACAATTTGAACATTTCTTTTTATCCTTCCACTGAGCGTGTGGTTAGTGTGGCAAGTTGAGGATTGCGAGGTCCAAGGTCCGATACATACTACTAAAAAACACGTTTCACACACATTCGACTCTGAAGGCGTTATAAGTGTGACAGAAAATCCTGCTATTTAGTTTTGGCTTCGGGTGTAATGGGCAATCAAAATGTAAAACAGTAATTTAACAGATAACAAGAACGTGGTATCCAGTGACAAAGAAGTTAGTTGTTGAATATTTGTACTTGGTGCAGTGTACAAATATTAAACAAATTAATAAATATCTTGGTGCAGTGGATATTTATTAATTTGTTTAATATTTGTAGACTGCTGTTAGATTTTTAATAATCAATATATTTATTTTTTCTATAACTTCTTTATGTAAGACGTTCTTTGGTAAAATTGATTGATATTTTATTAGGTTCTTATTTGTCTTTTAAGCAAATTAGACTGTACTTAGTATTTTTGTTAACCCTGCTATTTAATAACACTGAGAACATAGCTACATATGGACATAATGTTTTATGATACAGTTTTTTGTCTGTATTCAGTTCCTGGACCTAGTGTTTTATGATACAGTTATTTGTCTGTATTCAGTTCCTGGACCTAATGTTCTATGATACAGTTATTTGTCTATATTCAGTTCCTGTACCTAGTGTTTTATGATACAGTTATTTGTCTGTATTCAGTTCCTGGAGCTAGTGTTTTATGATAC
>NW_013681053.1:0-4231 GCF_000517525.1 Limulus polyphemus
GTGGTTCAATAGATATGTTGTGAAAGCAGGTTGTGGACACTTTACTTGTGTTGTTTCTTCACCTACTTCTGGTACACAATGGTTCAATAGATATGTTGTGAAAGCAGGTTGTGGACACTTTACTTATGTTGTTTCTCCAGATTGAGATCCTTCTTGATCATTTTTCATACTGTTGCCTGGGATACATAGACAGCTTTTACCACTGCCCTTTGTGTCTTTGGATTCTCATCTATTACAAGAGTCTGCACTTTCCATACAATGGTTGGAATATGACTTATTGTTTCTGGATGGCCCTTGTGCTCCAGCTTAATCCAGATTCCTTTGTTCTCCAATAGCATTAAGTACAAATATTCCCATCTCAGAAATTTCCCAATCTGAACACATCTTTATGTTCTGAGCATACAAATATCTTGCACTGGAAAATCTTGTTACACACCTCCCACAAAGCAATTAATTTTTGGATACATCACGCTACTTAACAATGTCAACATTAAGTTCACATATGTGCCATTCTACAAACACTTTATATCAACTGTGGTTGTCATGTGACTTGGTGACTTCATACTTGTTTTAATATAATACACTTGACCCTCTGACGTTTTACCTTTAACTTTTAAAATAAAAATTTTAAGAAATGGATTACTTTAACTTATATTATCATAATTACCTTCCAGAGAGTGAAATGTTATAGTACCCAAAAAGAGTTGACCAATGTTGAGGAGGAAGTGATCGCCACAGTTCTGGATTTTGATGGTAAAGTTTGAAATCTGCACCACTACCTTGAATTCCATTAGTAATGAGATGTTCTGAGGAGTCCAGCTGTTTGTTTTCCACAGGTAACACTGTTTGGTTGACCATGCCCAGTGTTAAAAGTATAGGACGAACAACTAAAACATAAAAAAAAAGAGTTCATTTCTGACCAAATGATGGAGAAGAAGGTTTAGTAATTATCAACCATTATCAAAACTTCAGTAACTTGTTTTAGGTTTATTTACAGATCTTTACATCAAAACTTCAGTAACTTGTTTTAGGTTTATTTACAGCTCTTTACATCAAAACTTCAGTAACTTGTTTTAGGTTTATTTACAGCTCTTTACATCAAAACTTCAGTAACTTGTTTTAGGTTTATTTACAGCTTTTTACATCAAAACTTCAGTAACTTGTTTTAGGTTTATTTACAGATCTTTACATCAAAACTTCAGTAACTTGTTTTAGGTTTATTTACAGCTTTTTACATCAAAACTTCAGTAACTTGTTTTAGGTTTATTTACAACTCTTTACATCAAAACTTCAGTAACTTGTTTTAGGTTTATTTACAGCTGTTTACAAGTTATTGAGAAATAATTTGTTCCACTGAAAACACTTTCAGTTGGTAATGCAAAGTTTATCCACATACCAATTAAAAAATTGTAGATCAATAACAACATCAATAACACTTCTAGTGTACTGGATCAGCAATAACAACATCAATAACACTTCTAGTGTACTGGATTATCAATAACAACATCTACCTTTGTTTACACTTCTAGTGTACTGGATCAGCAATAATAGTACTTACCTTTGTTTACACTTCTAGTGTACTGGATCAGCAATAATAGTACTTACCTTTGTTTACACTTCTAGTGTACTGGATCAGCAATAATAGCACTTACTTTTGTTTACACTTCTAGTGTACTGGATCAGCAATAATAACACTTACCTTTGTTTACACTTCTAATGTTATGGATCAGCAATAATAATACTTACCTTTGTTTACACTTCTAATGTTATGGATCAGCAATAATAGTACTTACCTTTGTTTACACTTCTAATGTTATGGATCAGCAATAATAGTACCTACCTTTGTTTACACTTCTAATGTTATGGATCAGCAATAATAGTATTTACCTTTGTTTACACTTCTAATGTTATGGATCAGCAATAATAGTACTTACCTTTGTTTACATTTCTAATGTTATGGATCAGCAATAATTATTCATTGTCTTTGAATACTTGAAACAGTGGAAAACATAAAAGTAGTTACGGTGATAATTTTTTTTAAGTTATTTGTAGAAGATTATGAGAAAAGAAACGTTAAATATAGATGGATTACCACTAAAAAACAACCTGGACTGTGTACATAATACACATTTCTGTAACAAAAAAGTAGAACTTACCTTGTTCAGTAATGACTGGTGTTAAACTCGTAGTGTTGCTAGTCAGATGGTCCACAATTCCCAGTTTATATAGCACCAGAAAAATCCACACTACCAGACAAACCTGAAACACAGTCACAGTGGTGTTTCATTATTATATCAACATGAACCTGCATTGCTTTAGAACTCTCTCTCCATATACACAATGTAATATCTTTTATACACTCTACATAGGATGTAATGATACCAGTCTGTGCTAATTCTAAAAATATTAAAAAAAATACATCTGCCCATCAAATTAAATTTTGCAGTATTTTCTTAATGAGACACTTCTGTTTTGCCTCAAAAGTCTTCTCTATAAGATGTAACTTTAAGATACCTCTATAAATCTGTGATTTTCACATAACATCTCTGCAGGTGATACCTCACATAAGAGAGTGAGAACAGACAAAAAATTGACTTGTGGCAATAATAATCTACGGAAAATTTGGTGAAATAGTTAAAATCGCAAAATTGAGTAAAATACAAAATATGGCTTAGATTTGGATATCTTTAGAGTACAAAACTAACCTGGTAATTTTCAAATGCATAAAGTGGGTAGCTTTAAAAGTGATACACAGACAAGTATCTATGATGGTAACCTTACATGTTACATACACACGTATTAATGATGGTAAAACAAGTGAAACACAAGTATCAATGATGGTAACTTTACAAGTGACACACGTGTATATGTACATGATGGTGTTCATATCTGCACAAGTCAACTAAGCATTACTAATCATAATATGAGAATTGTGCTTACCATCAGCCCTCTCTGCACCATCCGAGTGCGTGCCCAAAAATAAATGAATCTGAGTCGCTTGGGAAGTTTGACTAAAATGGGAGCAGTTGGTGGTGCAATGACACTTCGATACTGACTTGTATTGTATGGAACAACAGGGGTCCTCAGTCTGTCCAGAGAAAAACATGATTAACTAATTAGAATTGCTTGTTTTTTATAAATTACACCATGTAAAGGTACACGAAGTAACACTAGAGCAAAAACCTAAATGTCATCATTTGGAGGAAACTTGATTATTTTATCAGACAAGTAATTTAGTAAATAAAGTACTGACAGCATCATTTGTAACTCTTAGCTAGCATATTCTCAAGGGGTGGAGAGTATGAGAAATTTGGCAAGTCAAACCTAGTTAGGATTTTTATATGCTTTGTTAACTCTTTAATCATTTGTGCATTACTGTATTAGTGTTTATTTTTGTTGTACTTCAAAATTAAGATAGCAAAAGTTAAAAGTTTTGTTTCAGTAACAAGTCAAAAAACAACAACAGTAAACATAACTTGTGGTATCAACATAACTTCTTTACACAAACCTGTTTTATACAACCAAATTCCTTTAACTACAGAGTATTTATCTAGATTGAAAAAAAGAACTAACAAAACATGCCCTAGCTGTGTTTTTTAAAGTATTAAAATTTTTTGGCATTTTTCAAACACAATATCCCCTTCTACACCAAATCAAAACTACTGGACTTGTTTACCTTGATCTGCACAATCCTGACATTTTCATGACTTCTTCCCTGCTTGGAGCTTGTTCATTAGTGATTGGTTCATCTCCTTGTCCAATATTAATTGCTCGATGCATGTTATCTTTATGAAGTTCTGCCAACTTCAATAAGAAAAAAACTCTTTATACATATATCTCGCTGTGGTTTGTTGTTTTACAGATAATCTACAATAATTCAGTTGAAGTGTTATTTTTTCAGAAACTACATAATCCTTCCAAGTTTCAAATTTTTCTGATATACACTTTGCTTAAATAAACTGATTGAAAAATACAATAACAGCTACTTTTAGAGTAGACAAGTTCTAATTTCAATTATTACAATATTTCAACCCACAGTATCAACCTAGAATACCTGAAGATGACTCAATACTATGGGTCAAAACATTATAATCATTAAAATCAAAGCTTGCCTATTATAAAAGTTGCTATTATTGTATTTTTTAATTAAATATTCAGTTCGGTAGGTACATCAATAAACATTAAACTGATTGAAAGTATTTATAAAAAAAAATGATGACTCAATATTCTA
>NW_013681054.1:0-4229 GCF_000517525.1 Limulus polyphemus
AGGGCGTCACCGTGCTGTTATCATTCATAAAAAGTAAGTACGATCTAAAGGGGGAGGGCGTCACCGTGCTGTTATCGATCAACTTATATAATACGTTCATAAAAAGTAAGTACGGTGTGTGTGTGGGGGGGAGCTATTAAGCTTGTTTGTTTGACGGTATAGTGGGATTTGACAGTTTCTCTTATAGCGCACCATGGCCTCAAAATGTCAAGTGATAAGAAAAACAACAGGTTAGTACTAAAAGTCTACAAATCAAGTAGTAAAAAAACACGACAGGATTTTTAAAAGAGACCTTTACTGGAAGTTCAGAGAACTAAAATGTCACGAGACAAATCAATAACGTCAGAAATATCTAGAGCCGTTTCGTTTGGGGGGAAGAAAACGTCTGGCTCGTGAAACATCGCGCTAGTGTTTTAATTTACCTAATTCTTGAACGTATGTCAGCCATCTTCTTGCAAACCGAGCTATTAGAAGACAGGCACGGTAGAGTTGTGTAACCTTGGAAATACGAGCTCAAGTGGGCTTTGTTTCACATATCAATCTATAACAACTCACTCCATTTTCTAATAGAGTTTTGTGTGTTTTTTATAGTAAAACCGCATTGAGCTATCTTCTATGTCCACCGAAGGGAATCGAACCCCTGATTGGAGAGTTGTAAATCCGAAGACTTGTTGCTGTCCCACCGGGGGTCCTCCGTTTGATAAGAAAAAAACTTGGTAAAATATATACTACGAAGCTATCTGTACTGTGCCCACTACGGGTATCGAAACCCTGATTTTAGCGTTATAATCCTTCAGACTTACCGCTGTGCCACGTTTATTAGAAGTTTTAGTGTTTTAAATATTGATAGATCAGTGGCTAATGTTCCTTTGCCGCTCCGCCCTTTCTGATCGTTGGTGCACTATATGATTGACGGTTAAATCTCACTCTTCCGTTACGCAGAGTAGTTTAAGTGTTGGCGGTGTGTTCTTTAGACTCTAGTTAAGCACGATACAACGATAGAGTCAATAGTTCTCTAAACTGCTACACACTTCCACTGTTTATTATAAGCTTGATTAACAGTTTCATAAATATATTTTTAACTTTTACTCTAAATCTGTGGTGTTACCGAGAGGAGCTAGCATTGTGAGATAACCACGGTTTCCATAATGTATTTTATATGATGTCACGAAACCATTGCCATCGTCTTTTATATGATGTCACGAAACCATTTCCATCGTCTTTTATATGATGTCACAAAATCATTTCATCGTCTTTTATATGATGTCACGAAACCATTTCCATCGTCTTTTATATGATGTCACGAAACCATTTCCATCCTTCGGTCACGTTACGCCCTTCTCCAACTACGAAACAGCAACTGGGTTTATTTCATAAAACATTTTTAATGGTGTCGTTTCTCTTCACTTGCTATGTTACACTTTTCTATCAGCTAATGCGGACTCTTGTGAAGGATCTGTGGTTGATGGACCTCCTGAACCCCCTTATAACCGACCAAATAAAAAGGTTTTTTAATCCAGTCTTCATATCATCCACGACCCCCTCCCCCCCCCCCCAGTAGCTGTCTCCGGACTTGTACTTCTAGAAATTGGGTTTCGATATCAGTGGTGGGCAGAGCACAGATAGCCATTGTTGTAGCTTTGTGCTTGATAACAAACGACAACAGCATCATATCATCCGGCGGTAAGTCTGTGGGCTTACGGAGCTAAAAATCGGGTTTCATAATCTTCTTTTAGGGTTTATATAAAAAAACAGACAAGTGTTAATGTACAGTATTTAACACAAACAACTACAAGTTTCTCAGGTCGTTAAATAAATTATTACAAAACTTTGATACCGAACAATTAAAAAAACAATCATTCTTATTTTTGTAGCGTCTTTTTTTCCTTTTAGAATATCAGATTTTCGCTTACGTAGAATGTAAACAAATGATGTAATTGGGTTGTAAAATGTAAACGAATGATGTAATTGGGTTGTAAAATGTAAACAAATGGTGTAATTTGGTTGTAAAATGTAAACAAATGGTGTAATTGGGTTGTAAAATGTAAACAAATGATGTAGTTTGGTTGTAAAATGTAAACGAATGGTGTAATTGGGTTGTATATTTTTGAAGGGACAGCTTTAAATACTCTAAAAATTAGGAATATTTTTTCTAGAAAATTATGGTATTTTATAAATATTTAGATTTCTGTAGGATCCATAATCTGTAGGATATCTCTACACCAGTTAATGCTATACTGTCCTGGTCTTACTCCCGGATATCTCTACATCAGTTAATGCTATACTGTCCTGGTCTTACTCCCGGATATCTCTACATCAGTTAATGCTATACTGTCCTGGTCTTACTCCCGGATATCTCTACATCAGTTAATGCTATACTGTCCCGGTCTTACTCCCGGCTATCTTACATCAGTTAATGCTATACTGTCCCGGTCTCACTCCCGGATATCTCTACACCAGTTAATGCTATACTGTCCCGGTCTTACTCCCGGATATCTCTACACCAGTTAATGCTATACTGTCCCGGTTTTACTCCTGGATATCTCTACACCAGTTAATGCTATACTGCTCCGGTTTTACTACCGGATATCTCTACACCAGTTAATTTTAACGGAACGAGATTCTAAGTGCAGTAGTAAATAGATTTCCAGTTTATTATTAATAACACAGAGTGTGTTTATTTAGTCTTAGTAAAAACCTAGATAAGTTCTATATAAATGTAGATTTTAGTGTTAGTTATAAAAAACGTCAGACGTCCCTCTGGCGGGGAGTTGTAATTTTCTCTCTCTTCTGAGATAAATTGATATTTATTTATAAAGTTTTCATAATACGTCAGTATCTGGGGTGGGCGGAGAGGCCTAAGGTTAGTGACGCTATCTGAATTAGTTCTGTTTACATCTAGAGCAGTAAGAAAGTTTGAATCAGAGAACTCATTTTCTTCATTGGTTCGTTAAACAGTTCTCTAATACGTTCGAAACATACTTTATGTTTTGGAACATACTATCATCAGGAAATATATTTTGACATTGATTTGTGTGTGTGTATGTGTTTCAGCTTATGCTGTAAATATTTTCTTACTGCTACACAATGGCTAGCTGCAGACAGCCGTCCCTAATTTTGAAGTGATGGCTTAGAAAGATGGCCGCTAGTCAACAGTACTTACCGCTAACTATTGGAATAGTCTTGTATGATGGAATACTGGGACTTTATGGTTACACTTATAGCGAACCCACGACCCAAAGTTGAAAAGCGCATGTTTGTAGCAACGAGATGCGAACCATGAATCCTCGCCTCTTATACACGTCCAGACCTTATGTTTGAAAATTACAATAAATTAGCTTTCGGACTTTTAATAATATTAATTGATCGTTGTTCAATAAACAGTAAACGACTTCAGTAAACAGTAAGCGACTTCAGTAAACTGTAGACGAGTTCAGTAAACAATAGACTACTTCACTAAACTGTAGACGAGTTCAGTAAACAATAAACGACTTTAGTAAACTGTAGATGAGTTCAGTAAACAGTAGACGAGTTCAGTAAACAGTAGACGACTTCAGTAAACTGTAGATGAGTTCAGTAAACAATAGACGACTTCAGTAAACTGTGGATGAGTTCAGTAAACAATAGCCGAGTTCAGTAAACTGTAGACGAGTTCAGTAAACTGTAGACGAGTTCAGTAAACAAGTAGACGAGTTCAGTAAACTGTAGACGAGTTCAGTAAACAGTAGACGAGTTCAGTAAACAGTAGACGACTTCAGTAAACTGTAGATGAGTTCAGTAAACAGTAGACGAGTTCAGTAAACAGTAGACGACTTCAGTAAACTGTAGATGAGTTCAGTAAACAATAGACGACTTCAGTAAACTGTAGACGAGTTCAGTAAACAATAAACGACTTTAGTAAACTGTAGATGAGTTCAGTAAACAGTAGACGAGTTCAGTAAACAGTAGACGACTTCAGTAAACAGTAGACGACTTTAGTAAACTGTAGATGAGTTCAGTAAACAGTAGACGACTACAGTAAACTGTAGACGAGCTGACTTGAAAATTTAAGAGTAGAAAACATGAGATTATTATTTCAAAATGTTCTTATTTTTAATATAGTGAATTATTGGCCTACAGGTCAGGGGTCGGCGACCTTTCAACCTTTCAAAGAGTCCAAACCATTTTCCGTAGTTTGACAATCAGTTACAAATTCGGAGAGTTTCAATGAGTTTGATATAATCGTCGAC
>NW_013681055.1:0-2371 GCF_000517525.1 Limulus polyphemus
AAATCACAGCAATTCACAATCTCGATATCTTTGCTCTCTAAGAGTTAAAAACACACTTTTATATTTCTGGTGGCTTTCTCTGCCAGGCTTATATTCTAACAAAGACGGCGTCTCGAACAAACTCAGTCTTCCCCGATAATTTGAGAAACTTCACGTACACTACCAGCGCCATGTGACTTCTGCTGCTTTAACACTGCCCCTTCCTTAGTATTGTTCATCCCGAAATATAGCCACTTACATTAAACCAATAAACAATTAACAATAACTTAATTCAATGTACAGAGTTTACAAACACAAAATTAAAATACAACAAAGTCTCTTAATGTTACAGGACGTTTTTTTCTTTTCCATTGGTCTCCACCTCATTGGCTTCTGCTTCACGTGGGATTCATCTGCTCCATTACGAAATGTCACATTAGTGGTACTAACTTCATTAACGGCTTCACTGTTTTCCTTCTGAAAACTGAGTAGAGTTTCTTCTTCAACAGTGGCTTTTAAAGGTGACACGTCTTCAGCAGCGTCATTTGTTCCGTTGTTCACTTCCTTCCAACTGAAATGTCCTGGACCATGATAACACCAAAGCCTGTTGGCATGCACCACCTTTGGTTTACCTCATTGACCATATTTTATTCTAAAGTCACGTCTGAGAGACGATCCACTATGTCATATGGGCATTCCCATGGAGAAGACAACTCAGGAGACTCCCCTTTGGTCTTCCTGGGATTATGCAACCACACCTTGTCTCCTGGTACAAAGCTGACTTCAGTAGATCTCTTATCATAACATAGCTTCATGGAATCAGCAGACTTTTTCAAGTTTGAATGCACTTGATGGTGAATATCATCCATCCTTTCAGATAACACTTTCATGAACTCTGACACATTTTCAGGCAACTCTTTGTAAGGTGGTCGTCCTGTTATCAGATCCACAGGCAACCGACGTTCCCGACAAAACATCAGCTTTGCTGGAGTGTATCTAGTGGCTTCATGCTCTGCTGTTCTATAGGCCATCAACAGTGGAGGGAGTAAGACATCCCAGTCATCTTAATGGCTATTACAAAACTTTGCCAATTCCTGTCCCAGTGTCCAATTGTACTTTTCTACCATCCCATCGGACTGTCCTGGTCTATTGTTTGCCAAACAACTTGCAGCATTCTTGGAACACAGCTGATTCGAAGTTACGGCCTTGATCTGAATGCAGTTCGTATGGCATACCAAATCTGAAGAAGAAATCGCTAATAGCCGAAGCTACAGTTATAGCTTCCTGATTTGGTATTGCATATGCCTCAGGCCACTTGGTGAAATAATCCATCACCACACAAATGTACCTGTTTCCAGCACGAATTTGGGGCAAAGAACCAGCAATGTCAACGGCTACTCTTTCCATTGGTGCGCCAACTTGATATAACTTCATTGGAGCACGTCCCTTATGCTTGGGTCTCCTTTTAGGTCCTACACCATTCTTCCACATCTTGTCTCATACCTATCCAGTAAAATCTCTGTCGTAGGTGACTCAATGTCTTCTTAATTCCAAGATGTCCTCCTTTTAAACTATCATGGGATTGACACAGCACAAATTCCCATAACTTTCTTGGTGTAACCGTTTGACAGGTCGTCACTTTCCCATCTGCAGTTTTCCATCTACCGAGAAGAATACCATCTTCAAGCTTCAACTGGTCCCATTGTGCCCAATAGTTCTTTGTCACAGGACTTAAGCTAGCCACCTTCTCCCAAGCAGGGCGCAAAACACTTGCTTTTAGAAAATCAATTATTGGCTTCAAATCTTGGTCTTTCTCCTGTTTTGCTTTAATATCTATATTTGGTTCCACTTCACCATCATCAACTTTTTTAGTCACTTTGACTTAAGCTTGATGACACCTGGTTAGTTCAACCTCTCTTTTAACACTTATTGGAATTTGGTTCTCAAACATCATTTTATCAAATTAATTACACACTTCCTCGATAGTAAGTAGTCCAACCCTAATATGCATTGGTCTTCAATGTCAGCCAAGTATACTTTCTGTCTGTCCTTTATGCCCATAACCTTAATAGTTACCCACACTAGTCCCCTCAACCTTGCATAATGTCCTGTCACACCACAGAGCTTCTGTATGGCTTCTGGTACTCCTTTGTGATCCAGCACCTTGATGCTCACAAGGGTTTGCTGAGACGCAGAATCTATGACAAAGTTGCACTTTTGGCCATCCATCTTTCTTGTCACGTTGACACTATGTGTGCTTGCCATTTTACACCTAGCTGTTGGGACTTTCACGGTAGGGGTTGGTAGACATCCCTCAACACTAACCACTACTGGTTTCCCCGAGGTTGACTTATTGTTAGTATTCTTCTTACACTGGCTCCTCATATGTCCT
>NW_013681055.1:3103-4961 GCF_000517525.1 Limulus polyphemus
GGCATAACGTCCTCCCTTGGTTCAAGTTTCCAGCATTGAGCTTTCTTGTGCCCAGGTTTGTTACAGTGCCAGCAAAGCCCCTCAAACATCTCTGAAAGCTGACCTTTTCTAGCCTTGAATCCTGATTATTGTACCAACCTTGGTACCTCTGTGCAAATTCAAGAGCTCTGACCATTGCATCTTGTATGGTAGAGGGGCATGTTTGCTTTACCTGTATCTTCAGTTGTGGACCATCCAAGGCGTCTACAAACTGATCCCTCAGCTACAGCTTGAGGACATCGGGTGGTGCAGTTGGGTAGGCCTTGTGTGCCATACTTTCCAAGTCTTGTGCCAGCTCTTGCAGGCTCTCCTCTTTAGCACGGACTCTAGTCCTAAATCTAGCCCTGTAGACTTTGGACTGATTTCGAGTTCCATACCTGATCTCTAGAGCAGCTACCAGTGCACTATAGTTGTGCCTGTCATCTGCTAACAACTGTACAAATGTTTCCAGTGGTTTTACCTTCAGGCTCGTTGCCAAGTACACTGCTTTCTGCTCCTCTGTCCATCCATTCATTTCAGCCAGGAGCTCAAATTGTGCCCTATATGCTTCCCATGGTACCTTCCCATCGAATTCCTGTGGCTTCCTTCGTACTAGATCACTACTATTGTTGACACTCATGTCTGGAATGTGACTTCTGACAAGACTGAAGATGTCTGCATTAGGGTTTAGCTGCGGGGTCTGGAAGGGTTTTCCATTGTCTGAAACTGATTAGTTCCATGGCTAATATATCATCTTTGTGTAAAAGACAGTAAATCATCCTTTAAGGTATTTAATTCACTTTGAAATTTACTAAGCTTTTCCATTTGTACTTCTTGTTTCCTTTCTTGTTCCAGTTGTCACTGCTTTAGTTTCTCTTCTTGTTTATTTTCTCGATCTTCTTGTTTCTTTTCTTTTTCCTCCAACAACTGCTGTAATCTCTCGTCTTGTTTCATTTCTCGTTCTTCTTGTTTCTCTTGCTGTTCTTGTATTGCTGCCATGAAATCTGCTAAGCTGTAGTTTGATTTGCCACCTCTCGTTTCCATCTTCTTCTTCATTTTTTATCTTTTCTGTCCCACTCTCTGACACCAATTTGTTACGTCTCTAGTCGTTTGTTAATTTCCCAGTATAAATTCTTCCCGAGGAACTTCAGCGATACATATCCTTTCTTAAATAAAACTAGTTTATTCTTTCTCAATACAACTTTGCAATACACTTAATTTCCGCAATCACTTAACTTCAACACACGCTATAATTCACAACGATTCAAGCACTTTACTTACAGTCACTACCGCTCACTTGACTCAATTATCTGTTGAAATTTATTACCAATAATTCACAGACATTTACTGTAACGATTTTGGCTCATACCTACATAAAACCTAACAGTAATATTACAATAGTGATATAGTAAGACAGTGTAATATTACAATACTGATATAGTAATACAGTGTAATATTACAATAGTGATATAATAATACAGTGTAGTGATATAGTAATACAGTGTATTATTTCTATAGTGATATATTAGTATAATTTAACTGTTACATATACATGAAGATTTAAGTACAATGCAAGTGTTATGACTTAGATTGCCTTATTATAGACTTCTCTCGTTGTTTTAATTGAGTATTATTGCATTATAATATCTCGTATATGTACAAGTTCTAAGCCTCGGTCAGGATATAGATACTCGTACAAAATGTAGTTCAAGATAAGTTAGACAAAGTTAGATAGATAGACTGCGTGATTGTGAGTTTAACCATAAAGAGCGTATATTGATGATTTCTAAAATGAACTTATCACCGATTGTATTTTTATAACAGAGTAGGGACGGAATAA
>NW_013681056.1:0-2805 GCF_000517525.1 Limulus polyphemus
GATACGGGTAATGTAATTATGATAGCAAATACAGGACTTTCAGACCCTGATACGGGTAATGTAATTATGATAGCAAATACGGGACCTTCAGACCCTGATACGGGTAATGTAATTATGATAGCAAATACAGGACTTTCAGACCCTGATACGGGTAATGTAATTATGATAGCAAATACGGGACCTTCAGACCCTGATACGGGTAATGTAATTATGATAGCAAATACAGGACTTTCAGACCCTGATATGGGTAATGTAATTATAATAGTAAATACAGGACCTTCAGACCCTGATACGGGTAATGTAATTATGATAGTAAATACAGAACCTTCAGACCCTGATACGGGTAATGTAATTATGATAGCAAATACAGGACCTTCAGACCCTGATACGGGTAATGTAATTATGATAGTAAATACACAACCTTCAGACCCTGATACGGGTAATGTAATTATGATAGCAAAGATAGGACCTTAATACCCTGATAGGGGTAATGTAACTATGATAGTAAATACAGAACCTTGAGACCCTGATACGAGTAATGTAATTATGGTAGCAAATACAGGACCTTCAGACCCTGATATGGGTAATGTAATTATGATACTAAATAAAGGACCTTCAGACCCTGATACGGGTAATGTAATTATGATAGCAAATACAGGATCTTAAGACCCTCATACGGGTAATGTAACTATGATAGTAAATACACAACCTTCAGAACCTGATAGGGGTAATGTAACTATGACAGTAAATACAGGTCTTTCAGGCCCTGATATGGGTAATGTAATTATGATAGTAAATACACAAACTTCAGACCCTGAAACGCGTAATGTAATTATGATAGCAAATACAGGACCTTCAGACTTCGGTAAGGGTAATGTTATTATAATATTAAATACAGAAACTTCAGACCATGATACGTGTAATGTAATTATGTTAGTAAATACAGAACCTTTAGACCCTGATACGGGTAATGTAATTATGATAGTAAATACAAATCCTTCAGACCCTGATACGGGTAATAAAATTATGATAATAAATACAGAACCTTCATACCCTGATACGGGTAATGTAATAATGATAGTAAATACAGAACCCAAGACCCTGATACGGGTAATGTAATTATTTATCATAATTACATTACCCATATCAGGGTCTGAAGGTCCTGTATTTGCTATGTAAATACAGGACCTTCATAATTACATTACCCGTATCAGGGTCGTAAATACAGGACCTTCAGACCCTGATACGGGTAATGTAGTTATAATAGTAAATACACAACCTTCAGAAATTATGATAGTAAATACAGGAACCTTCATAATTACATTACCCGTATCAGGGTCGTGTCTGAAGGTTCTGTATTTACTAACATAATTACATCACCCGTATCAGGGTCTGAAGGTTCAGTATTTACTATCATAGTTACATTACCCGTATCATGGTCTGAAGTTTCTATATTTAATATTATAATAACAATAACCTTACCGGGATCTGAAGGTCCTGTATTTACTATCATGATACGGGTAATGTAATTATGTTACCCATATCAGGGTCTGAAAGACCTGTATTTACTGTCATAGTTACATTACCCGTATTAGGGTCTGAAGGTTCTGTATTTGCTATCATAATTATAATGTAATTATGATAGTAATACACAAACTTCAGACCCTGAAACGGGTAATGTAATTATGATAGCAAATACAGGACCTTCAGACCCCGGTAAGGGTAATATTATTATAATATTAAATACAGAAACTTCAGACCATCATACGTTTTGCTATCATTATTACATTAACCGTATCAGGGTATGAAGGTTCTGTATTTATTATCATAATTACATTACCCGTATCAGAGTCTGAAGGTTTTGTATTTACTATCAGAATTACATTACCCGTATCAGGGTCTGAAGGTTCTGTATTTACTAACATAATTACATTACACCCATACCAGGGTCTGAAGGTCCTGTATTTACTATCATAATTACATTACCCATATCAGGGTCTGAAGGTCCTGTATTTACTATCATAATACATTACCCGTTAACTTATATAGTACATTCAGAACCTTGAGACCCTGATACGGGTAATGTAATTATGATAGCAAATACAGGACCTTCAGACACTGATATGGGTAATGTAATTATGATAGTAAATACAGGACCTTGAGACCCTGATATGGGTAATGTAATTATGATAGCAAATACAGGACCTTCAGACCCTGATACGGTAATGTAATTATGATAGTAAATACAGAACCTTGAGACCCTGAAACTGGTAATGTAATTATGATAGTAAACACAGAACCTTCAGACCCTGATATGTGGTAATGTAATTATGATAGCAAATACAAAACCTTCAGACCCTGATACGGGTAATGTAATTATGATAGTAAATACACAACCTTCAGACCCTGATACGGGTAATGTAATTATGATAGTAAATACAAGACCTTCAGACCCTGATACGGGTAATGTAATTATGATAGTAAATACAGGACCTTCAGACCCTGGTATGGGTAATGTAATTATGATAGTAAACACAGAACCTTCAGACCCTGATATGGGGTAATGTAATTATGATAGCAAATACAAAACCTTCAGACCCTGATACGGGTAATGTAATTATGATAGTAAATACACAACCTTCAGACCCTGATATAGGTAATATAATTATGATAGCAAAAATAGGACCTTCAGACCCTGATACGGGTAATTTAACTATGATAGTAAATACAGAAACTTCACACTTTACTACGGGTTATGTAATCATGTTATTAAATACAGGACCTTCAGACCCTGATATGGGTAAT
>NW_013681056.1:3050-4474 GCF_000517525.1 Limulus polyphemus
TAGTAAATACAGAACCTTCAGACCCTGATACGGGTAATGTAATTATGATAGCAAATACAGGACCTTTACACCCTGATACGGGTAATGTAATTATTATAGCAAATACAGGACTTTCAGACCCTGATTCGTGTAATGTAATTATGATAGTAAATACAGGACCTTCAGACCCTGATATGGGTAATGTAATTATGATAGTAAATACAGGACCTTCAGACCCTGATATGGGTAATGTAATTATGATAGTAAATACAGAACCTTCAGACCCTGATACGGGTAATGTAATTATGATAGCAAATACAGGACCTTTACACCCTGATACGGGTAATGTAATTATGATAGCAAAAACAGGACATTCTGACCCTGATATGGGTAATGTAATTATGATAGTAAATACAGGACCTTCAGACCCTGATACGGTAATGTAATTATGATAGTAAATACACAACCTTCAGAACCTAATACGGGTAATGTAATTATGGTAGTAAATACAAGACCTTCAGACCCTGATACGGGTAATGTAATTATGATAGTAAATACAGAACCTTCAGACCCTGATACGGGTAATGTAATTATGATAATAAATAAGAACCTTCAGACCCTGATACGAGTAATGTAGTAATGATAGCAAATACTTGACCTTCAGACCCTGATACGGGTAATGTAATTATGATAGTAAATACACAACCTTCAGACCCTGATAGGGGTAATGTAATTATGATAGTAAATACAAGACCTTCAGAACCTGATACGGGTAATGTAATTATGATAGTAAATACAGGAACTTCAGACTCTGATACGGATAATGTAATAATGATAGTAAATACAGAAACTTCATACCTTGTTACGGGTAATGTAATTATGATAGTAAATACAACAACTTCAGACCCTGATATGGGTAATGTATTTATGATAGTAAATACACAACCTTCAGACCCTGATACGGGTAATGTAATTATGATAGTAAATACACAACCTTCAGACCATGATACGGGTAATGTAATTATGATAGCAAAGATAGGACCTTCAGACCCTTATACGGGTAATGTAATTATATAGTAAATACAGAACCTTGAGACCCTGATACGGGTAATGTAATTATGATAGCAAAGAAAGGACCTACAGACCCTGATACGGGTAATGTAATTATGATAGCAAATACAGGACTTTCAGACCCTCATACGGGTAATGTAATTATGATAGTAAATACAGGACCTTCAGACCCTGTTACGGGTAATGTAATTATGATAGTAAATACACAACCTTCAGACCATGATACGGGTAATGTAATTATGATAGCAAAGATAGGACCTTCAGACCCTTATGCGGGTAATGTAACTTATATAGTGCATACAGAACCTTGAGACCCTGATACGGGTAATGTAATTATGATAGCAAATACAGGACCTTCAGACCCTGATACGGGT
>NW_013681057.1:0-4229 GCF_000517525.1 Limulus polyphemus
TTAGGGATGGCTATAGTTGTAAACACTGGTCATTTAACTCACGCGCACAGTAGGTCCTGTTCAGGTTAAAAACTTCAATTCCATGCTGTTTTGGTTGAATATACATAATTGTATTTTGTTAGGTACAAAATCTAGAAAAAAAGGAACAAACAACACGATTTCACAAAATGATTTTTAATTGATCATGATTCTGAATTTATCACATAACAATGTTGTTTGTTCTTGAATATTTGCTCAAAACTACCCAAGAGTTGTGTGCGCTAGCATTCGTGTCTCCACTGGTCGTACCGCCACATTTTTTTATGTCACCAGAAGATTTCGATAAATTCTGTTTATTTCTTTAACCTTCTCTCAGTGACGTATATACACGCACAAGAGGACGTCACGCAATTTGCGATCTCTATTCTATTTTGTACGCACTTACATATTCTACCTTACTTTTTACTCTACGATTTTTAGCCCCAAAAAAACGCATCCGTCCAATCAGAATATTGTCATTATTGAGTGTGTTTTTTTTTTACATATAATTACATGTATGCTATGCGTGCTACTAATTACTTTCACAAAAGTATTTTTTTAAATCATTCACATTCTTGCTTAACAACATGTATGCATCAACAAGCGGGATGTTTGACAACTGAGAGGAGAAACTTTAATAGGAACTCATACTTGTCCAAGTAAACTAAAACTCAGTTTACAGTTTCTCTCCACTTAATTTTGCTGTCATAGCTTAAAACGCCCCCCCCCCCCAGTGGCACAGCGGTATGCCTGCGGACTTACTACTCTAGAATCCGGGTTTCGATACTCGTGGTGGGCAGAGCACAGATAGCTTAAAACTGCGGTGATTGGCTGGGTGGTCTTCGTGAAGCTGAATATTTTCATACAGCAATAAAACTGTTGAAATAGAATCTACTGAGACGATGTATTAACTTTAACACGGAAAACAGATCCCGTAATTATACGTTTCTTCCATTTAGCCCTTGTGAGTTAACTCGTGCACGCAGGATTCTTGCTTGTTATGTAATAATTAATAAACGTGTCTAATTTCAATCGCACCGATATTTTTTTTTTTACTATAGTTTTTTGGAGGTAGTTTGTTTTCACAATAGATGAATTTTGATGCTCGTGCGCGTGCTTTAACGTTACCACATTTTCAGGAAACGTGCTTTGAACAATATATTCACGTTTTATTTCAAATAGTTTAGTGTTTTCCTTCCAAATACCTTGTTATTTACTTTACTGCTGAAATCCAAGACAAAAGTTAAAAGGTCCTTGAATTTTGGAGCAACAATTCATTCTTTTAACGAGTTGCATTAAAACCAGACCAAGAGAGTTGCATTAAACGAGTTGCATTAAAACCAGACCAAATACCTTGTTATTTACTTTACTGCTGAAATCCAAGACAAAAGTTAAAAGGTCCTTGAATTTTGGAGCAACAATTCATTCTTTTAACGAGTTGCATTAAAACCAGACCAAGAGAAAAAAATGTAATGTTTGTTTGTAATTAAGCACAAAGCTACACAATGGGCTATCTGTTCTCTGCTCACCACGGGTATGTATCGAAACCCGGATTCTACGGGTTCGAATCCCCATCCCACCAAACATGCTCGCCCCTTTCAGCCGTGGGGGCGTTATATGTGACGGTCAATCACAATATTCGTTGGTAAAAGAGTAGCCCAAGAGTTGGCGGTGGGCGGTGATGACTAGCTGCCTTCCCTCTAGTCTTACACTGCTAAATTAGGGACGGCTAGCGCAGTATAGACCTCGTGTAGCTTCGCGCGAAATTTATAATAAACTAAATTAAAGTAAGAACGATTTTAGAAATATTTACTGAAATTCGAGACGATTCGGTAAAATAATCATCGTGACTTCACTTACTTATTGAAGTAGATGAAGCAATCAGATTTTCAGTCTGGATTTTTACATTTCAAAGATTCAGAGCATCAAGAAATACGAATAATCTTTGAAAGTCTCGCTTTCTTTATTTTTATTTCATCAGAGATTACACAAGTATTTGTATCGAAGAAACTTGTTAATGTGAAACACGGATTTTGAACAGTCTTGAAAAAAAAAATGTGACAAATTAAATTCACAGGACTAACAGAAGCTCTTGCTAGAACTCGAATTAAACAAAGTAATATATTGACAACAAAGTTTTCTAGGTCTTCCTGTAATCCAGACGTAATCACACTAGATAAGAATTTCTTTTTTCACTATCCAAAAGTGTTTGATGTCACAGTGAACTTTGATTAACGTCAATTTTTACAATGTAAAAAAAAAACAAAAAACAAATGTTCGGACATTTTGTTGTAAATATTTTTGCACGTGGGAATTTTGTTTTTCCTTTTACAAATGGTAGAACGTACATGTACATATATATATATTAAGCTTTATACAGAATAACGTAACTAAGCGTTAGTATTTTGTTTCTGTGCTTAGGGGCCCCCCCAGTGGCACAGCGGTATGTCTACGGACTTACAACGCTAGAATCCGGGTTTCGATACCCGTGGTGGGCAGAGCACTGATAGCCCATTTTGTAGCTTTGTGCTTAATTACAAACAAACAATATGTGCTTAGGATATCTAAGAAAAATTGAAGAGTAGACTTCAACGTTATTTTACAAACCAATTACCAAGTAAAGTTAAAACTCAATCAATGATATCAACCTTAATTATTCTTATAATTTAATATTAATACAGGTAGTTTTGTATCATATGTGTATGATGTGTTAGCTTGAAATGTGAAAAAAATTGAGCTTAACATTCCACACAATTATTCGGTTTCTATAAAAATAATTATTAGATTGTTGAAGACATATTTCATCAAGACATATTTGAACTTATAAAAAAAACAAAAAACATCCATACTTAATCAATATTACGGTTGATACCATATATATATTTCTTCCATTTTGCGCGGCCCTACCTGGCCAGGTGGTTAGGGCGCTCGACTCGCAATTTGCGGGTTCGAATCCCCGTCCCACCAAACATGCTCGCCCTTTCAGCCGTAGGGACGTTATAATGTGGCGGTCAATTCCATTATTCCTACTGAAGAACTCCAAGAGAACAAATCACGTGAATAAGACGATTCTACCGATTTAAAATCTTATTTCAAATACGTTATTACGATATACTTATTGTTAAAACAAAGAATATTGCCAATTATAAATGCTCCTTGTAATATATGAATATTGTTTTCGGCTTCGTGCAAATTTGTGTTTTCGATCTCAACGACATCACCTTATCCGACACATGGGGCTAGCTAAGCGGCCAGGTTAGAGACCCACCCCCCAAGGCCCAAGCATAACAGCTCATAATTTAGAACTGCTGACCATAGGAATGTCAACCAGTGAGCAGTAACCGTTACAAACATGGATACTCTTAACCGAGTAAAACTGACTGCCACTTTTATAACGCGCGTATAGATGAAAGTGCATTTCGCAAGTTGGAACTTTGGGCCTTTTAATTCCGATATCCTAATCACTAGGTGGCGAATAACCCAGATGAGAGTTAATCGGAGTTTATATTAAATATTTTGTCCGAGCCTTCCCTTAGAAATGTAGTTAAATTTCATTTACATAAGAGAGAGATACTCTCTTTCTGTTTAGTAAAGATCTTGCGGTGTACGTTTTAAAATGACACAAGAAACTGTTTGCCTCATTTTTTGTTTGTATAAAAGTCAACTACGTTTTTTAAAAGTTAATTTAGGAACCACTCCATTATACATTTTTATGAATAGTCAGTTTTCTTGTTTGTTTTAACGCAAAGCTATATAATGGGGTAGCTGCGCTCTGCCCGATTCGAAGGTTGTTAGTAAGTAAACGTGCCGCTGTCCCACTGGGAAGCTTGTTGAAAAATTAGTTTTAAGGGCTGAAATAAAACTTTAGAAATGTAAGAATCTATCTAGTCTATAACTTATCTAGCTTTACCCTAAAAAAGAAAAAACTAGAAAAAATATATTTAATTTAGACAACATAGTAAAGGTGGCGCTTTAATGTATCGTAGTAAAACATTTTCCTTACTTAATAACAGCAGGTGAACAAAAAATAAAAAACATTAAAGAAAAATGGAATAATCACAATTAGAAAATTTCGTCTGTAACGTGATTGTGGAGCTTCAGGATTTTAGGATCCTTAAAAACGACAGAATTTGTTTAACTGTTTAATCCCTTCACTATCACGTCATGGCCAGGTGGTTAAGGTGCTCGACTCGCAATCTGAGGGTCGCAGG
>NW_013681058.1:0-4228 GCF_000517525.1 Limulus polyphemus
GTATATGGATCACATGACACTGATATTAAACAATATAAGATACAATATGTGGACCACATTGATAGTAAACAATGTATGATACAATATATGGATCACACTGATATCAAACAATATAGGATACAATATATGGATCACACTGATATTAAACAATATAGGATACAATATGTGGACACATTGATAGTAAACAATGTATGATACAATATATGGATCACACTGACATTAAACAATATAGGATACAATATATGGATCACATTGATAGTAAACAATGTATGATACAATATATGGGTCACATCACACTGATATTAAACAATATAGGATACAATATGTGGACCACATTGATAGTAAACAATGTATGATACAATATGTGGATCACATGACACTGATATTAAACAATATAGGATACAATATGTGGATCACATCACACTGATATTAAACAATATAGAATACAATATGTGGACCACATTGATAGTAAACAATATAGGATACAATATGTGGACCACATTGATAGTAAACAATATAGGATATAATATGTGGACCACACCTGTAGTGAACAACATACAATCGGCTGAGTAACTTGAGGATTAAAAATTTCACTCTGGAGTGGACTGTAGCGAGCCTCACAACAATTGTATGCAATTAACCCACCAACCTTTCACCCATCAACAGAGTAAACGAAGGTACAACAAAGCATAAAGTTTATAATGTGTGTTTCTGAGTGTTGCCCCAAACCAATGAACAACAATAATGTCGTTATTCTTTATCCTCAAGTATAACGTTTATAGTATGTGTTTGTGAATATTATTATTAACCATTTACCAACAGTATTGTCATGGTTCTCTCTCCACCAATAGGAAGCGTACAGTGTAGCTCGACAGTTTAATCAGATTCCTCCAATCATGGAACAGACAGAGTATCACATGTTCCAAAGGGAGAAGGTGGAACTATGTCATCCGGAGCTCTTCCATAAGATTGGTTTGTACTTCAATGTACCACATGGTTAAAAGGAACTATGTCCAGTTTTGTAAGATAGTAACTTGATAAACGAGACTATGCCTAATTTTGTAAGATAGTAACTTGATAACGAGACTATGTCTAGTTTTGTAAGATAGTAACCAGATAAACGAAACTATGTCTAGTTTTGTAAGATAGTAACCTGACAAACGAGGCTATGTCCAGTTTTGTAAGATAGTAACCTGATAAACGAGACTATGTCTAGTTTTGTAAGATAGTAACCTGATAAACGAGACTATGTCCAGTTTTGTAAGATAGTAACCTGATAAACGAAACTATGTCTAGTTTTGTAAGATAGTAACTTGATAGACGAGACTATGTCTAGTTTTGTAAGATAGTAACCTGATAAACGAGACTATGTCCAGTTTTGTAAGATTGTAACCTGATAAACGAAACTATGTCTAGTTTTGTAAGATAGTAACTTGATAAACGAGACTATGCCTGATTTTGTAAGATAGTAACCTGATAAACGAAACTATGTCTAGTTTTGTAAGATAGTAACTTGATAAACGAGACTATGTCCAGTTTTGTAAGATAGTAACTAGATAAACGAGACTATGCATAATTTTGTAAGATAGTAACCTGACAAACGAGGCTATGTCCAGTTTTGTAAGATAGTAACCTGATAAACGAGACTATGTCCCGATATTTGTAACTAAGGAAGGAAGATATTTGTAACTAAGGAAGGAAGATACTTGTAACTAAGGAAGGAAGATATTTGTAACTAAGGAAGGAAGATATTTGTTACTAAGGAAGGAAGATATTTGTAACCACGTCTGCGAAGGAGTTCCGAATTATTTGTCAGTGAAGACGATGAAATTTAAAAAAAAGTGTTGATAGTTATCATTTCTTTGAATCCATTAACTTAGAATGTGAAGATTCCTTCCTTAGTTACAAATATCTTCCTTCCTTGGTTACAAATATCTTCCTTCCTTGGTTACAAGTATCTTCCTTCCTTAGTTACAAATATCGTCCTTCCTTAGTTACAAATATCGTCCTTCCTTAGTTACAAATATCTTCCTTCCTTAGTTACAAATATCTTCCTTCCTTAGTTACAAATATCTTCCTTTCTTGGTTATCCTCCTCTCTATACGTTTTAGTACCGGTATGGGCGCATGCGTGCCTCTCCCTTTCTCTAGAGCACTGGAAGGGTTTTTTTTGTTTTAAATTTCATTGAAAGCTACACGAGGGCTATCTGCGCTAGTGTGTTCCTAATTTAGAAGGGATAGACTAGAGAGAAGGCAGCTAGTCAACAATGCCTACCTCCAACATCCTCTGTATAACCAAATAAATTTTAAATTTCACATATAATCCCCTGTATAACCAAAAAGGCTTAATATGAATTTTGTTTTTATCTTTAAAAATTGTGATACTAACCATATTCGAGTTTCTAATTTCGTACCACCACGAAAAAATAATATTATCATTCAAGTTTCCAAAGATTACAAGTATCAAGTTTCACATAAGTAACGAAGTGTCGGCGAAAGAGTTAAACATTCACATCACTTAGACATGTAAATTTGATTACCACCAGGTGTCGGCACCATGACGTGGTCTCCTCAGGCTTTTGGATTGAGTGGAAAGTTTGATGAAGGAATCACTCTCCTTTCCAGGGGCTCTATAAGGGTGAATATTGGTTTGACGTTATTGTGTGTTAGGATTAAGATATCTACACAACCTATTGTTCTGTTACCCTAATTATATGACAGTAAATATGTCCGTAAAGAGAATCGGAGTTAATCTTGAGCAACAGCATGAAAAATTGTCATTTTTTTTATCAGTATAAACAAAGAAAGAGATGTAAAAATGTATATTATTATTAATTATAAAAGAAGAAATCACGAGACTTCAGAAAAACTTAGATTTATCAATAGATATAAGATACTACAATCAAACAAAATATATGTCAATCATGGGGTAAATATTTATATAATCAAGATATTACAACAATAAAAACAGTAAAACACGACTGTCACTTAGTGGGTAAAGGTTTATATAATCAAGATATTACAACAATAAAAACAGTAAGGCACGAGTAGTACTGGTGTGTAAAGATTTATATAATCCAGATATTACAACAATAAAAACAGTAAGGCACGAGTAGTACTGGTGTGTAAAGATTTATATAATCAAGATATTACAACAATAAAAACAGTAAGACACGAGTAGTACTGGTGGGTAAAGGTTTATATAATCAAGATATTACAACAATAAAAACAGTAAGGCACGAGTGGTACTGGTGGGTAAAGGTTTATATAATCAAGATATTACAACAACAAAAACAGTAAAACACGAGTGTCACATAGTGGGTAAAGATTTATATAATCAAGATATTACAACAATAAAAACAGTAAGACACGAGTGTCACTTATTGAGTAAAGATTTATATAATCAAGATATTACAACAAAAGATATTACAACAATAAAAACAATAAGACATAAGTGTCCTTCAGTACATAAAACTTTAGTTATTTTAGTTACCGCCAGGAGGCTATATACAATCGTGCTTTTTGTTTCTCACTAACAGCACTATTCAGGGACCACTGACAAAACTGTAACGGACGAGAATCGCAGTCCAAGACATCAATCTAAAATTCAACAACTTTCCTTTACCGTGGAGAAGTTAGGCTGTACATTAAACCAGTTATTCATAGGTACGTATTGTGAACTGTGGAGTTCTGAAGCTGAATATTTGTTTATAAACAAAAGAGTGTTCAGGGTAAAGATTTCTAAATGATTTTAGTGTAATATGTTTCTGGAGTAATTTCTGTGAAATATGAATTATTTGATCTCATAAGAAACTTTCACACATTCACACGTAATTATCATGTTCAACATGCCAGTCAAGGTTAGTTAACACCATCTTACTTATCACATTTACACATATTAATGATGTTTAACATGCCAGTCAAGGCTATTTAACACCATCTTACTCATCACATTCACACGTAATAATGATGTTCAACATACCAGTCAAGGCTACTAAACACCATCTTACTTATCACATTTACACATAGTAATGATGTTTAACATGCCAGTCAAGGCTATTTAACACATTCTTATGTAACACATTCACATATATTAATGATGTTTAACATGCCAGTCAAGGCTACTAAACACCATCTTACTTATCACATTTACACATAATAATGATGTTTATTATGCCAGTCAAGGCTACTAAACACCATCTTACTTATCACATTTACACATAGTAATG